>NC_092310.1:36077272-36380303 GCF_036785885.1 Coffea arabica | reverse complement strand
AATGCTCTATATTATTCAATAGATTAAAGAAAAATCCAAAACCTTGGACAGAAGAACATACTCAAAAAATAAAATATTTAAAAGAAAAAATTGAATCATTACCATGTTTATGTTTACCTCATCCAAAAGCATTCATGATAGTAGAAACAGATGCATCAGAATTAGGATATGGAGGAATATTAAAACAAAGAATGAAAGAAGAAAAAGAAGAATTAGTTAGATTTCATTCAGGGACATGGTCTGACCCTCAAAAGAATTATTCAACTATTAAGAAAGAAATTTTATCTATAGTTTTGTGTATATCAAAATTTCAAGATGATTTATATAACAAGAAATTTTTAATTAGAATAGACTGTAAATCTGCAAAAGAGATTTTACAAAAAGATGTTCAAAATATAGTTTGTAAACAAATATTTGCTAGATGGCAAGCTATTTTATCTGTATTTGATTTTGATATAGAATTTATTAAAGGAGAAAATAATTCTTTACCAGATTTTCTTACTAGAGAATTTCTTCAAGGATATGGATCCAGCAATGATGGCTCAAAGAGATGCTCGTGAATATACAAATTACTTGAGAAATCAAAAAGAATCAATACCCCTCAAAAATAAAGAAAAATCCATTCTATCCAGAGGATATGTTTATTTCATTCAGACTCCGAATGGAAGACAATTTATTCCAGCCTATCAAATTCCCAAATATGATGAAATACATGTTCGCAAAAGTCCCTATGCAACCATTACTCCAAAAGAAAGAGCCTTTATCATCCAAAGAGAAATTCAGGAGAAAAAAAGAGGTAGAAATTTTTAACGGAGCACCTGTTTCAGACCATGCATAGTAAATGGTTTCTTCTGGCAACTTGACCAACTGCTTGCTGTATCATTTCATGCTGTTCTCCACGGGATAGTACTCGTGGGTAAGTAGATGAAGGCATGGCAACCATCTATTAACGAGAGAATAGACTCAACGTTTGGTCAAATGTATAGTGTGTGGATGAAATAATAGTTCAATTCGATTGGGTCATGACCTGTACTCCAACAACAATTGGGTCAGGTGAATACCCAATTATACGTCAGTCACCTTACTTTTCAAGTGTAACAAGAAGTTACAACCAGCATATGTACGTTACAAGAAGTTAATAAGCTATTACCGATTATTGATGTGCTTGTACAGCCACCTTGTCATTTGCCTGTATGTTAAAATTTAAACAATTTGTTTACAATTGTATTAACGATGAGTATTACAGATAGTATTACAGGCACTTCAATAAATATTACTCCTTCAGTACAGAAATGAAGTTACAATTGGCGGCTTGACTTGGTTCCACATGACCACATAATAAGTAACAATTTTGCAGAAGAACATGATACTTCGTTGGGACAAGTAATTTGAAAGTAGGGTAACTAATATTTAAAATGCAACAAATTTTTATTACTCCATATACATGTTGACTTACAACCAGTTATGTATATGTTACAATTCATTACAACTAATGAATTTGCAATCGACAGTTTTTTATCTTATGTAGTTAAAACTACTAATATTACAACTAGAAATTCCCTGATATTACAACTAGTGATACTACAACTAGTTAATATCTGATGAACCTTTCCTTTTCTCTTGTTTGTGCAATTACGCTTGGCACAAACAATAAGTCCTCCCCCCAATACATAAAATTTCTTAGACACTTTAGTAAGTGTCTAATGAGAACATAGAGATGGTCGATTCGAACCTCAAAATAATTGACGTAGCGAGGCCTTCTCGAATATCTCATTAAATTAGCGAGATCTTCTCAAACATCATGCAACCTACTGGCTGCTATTTGGCACCCAAGAACTTCATTTCTGTGTGAATCTTCTATTGATGACACTGCAATTGAGGTTAGAGGAGGGTTGGACAATACTAATAATAAATTTGAGGCACGGGTTCATTGCCACCCTTCAGTAGAATGAAATGAAAAGTGTGAAGTTATTGAAAATGGAAAATGTTTGTGCAGTAATGAAAGGTGGACGGAAAAATTTTTGTTGTTAAGGGATATACTACTGCAATCGCGCCCTTTTATAGTCCGCAGGACTCTCACAATGTGGTAAAATATCACTGGACAACGCATTCCAGGCCAAACAATTTTGTCATGGCAGTGGAAGCTGTAGAGATGCATGCTATTGAACTGTGTCAAATCTGTTCAGATAATAAAACAAATAATGCAGCTTTTGTCATGAAATGACCTGTACATCAATATTAAGGGTCATGTGGATAAAGAGTTACACATCAGTGACCTGTACGTTTCACTATGTACGGATTGCGTTACAACCAATTAGGTGTATGTTACAATCCATTATAACTAATGAATTTGCAATCAGCAGCTTTTCATCTGCTCTATTTAAAACTGAATAATATTCCAACTAGATATTCCCCGATGTTACAACTAGTGATAATACAACTAGTTAATATTCGATGAACCTTTCCTCTTCTTTTGTTTGTGCTATTGCCCTTGGCAGAAACGATAATTCCTTCCATTGACACATTAAATTTCTTAGACACTTTATTAAGTGTCTATTGAGAATAATTACGATGATTGTTTCGAACCTCAAAACATTGCATAGGCAGGCCTTCTCAAACATCTCATTAAAATAGTGAGATCTTCCCGAATGCATATGAGGCCAACTAGTACATCACGGGAGAAGAGACTGTAGACCCACATGCAGTGCCTGAACCATGTCGGATAAATTTCGTGACGTACAAAGCATCAGATTTGTAGTACCGATAGTGAATATACGTGTTACGTGTTGTTGCTAATCGTTTACAGACTTCAACACATGTTTTCGCAGCTTTTATCATCTAAGGACCTGTACTCCAATGTTGGGGGTCACGTCTATACAGAGTTACACATTATTGACGATAAGTTTCACTAATACCTTACACAGTAACACTCTAAATACACTGTTTGCACTTTACCTTCTTCAATTTGTTGGGTGGTCCAACATTTTCATTGTTGTAAGTAAGAACGCACAAAGCTGTAAGTAAGAATGCATGATTTGTGACTAACTCAATAAACAAACAATCTCATGTATTAGGTTCATCAATATGTAGTTGGTGTCTTAAGGTAACCATACAATCTCGTTTAGCTCAAAAAACACAATAGTTGAAACGCTTGCTGATGTCATTAACACAGAACAATTGCGTAGTGCAAGTGTTTTCAGCTGTAAGGTTTTGCACACTTACTAGTTCCCAATAACTTGGGTGGAAAAAAAATTAGTAGAACATGCTATCAACATTATACTAAAAAAGTCACAGACAGTGCGAATAAGCTTACATCTACGAGCTCTCTAATACACAAGTCCGGTTCATATATCTTGCAGTCTAGCTGACGTGAGGTCAGCGAAAAATTGCTATTGTAAACAGCAGCAGGGCGATCAAAATCGAAATCATCAAGTAGGTTTTCATTTGCTTGATGTCATTCTGGAGGCTTTGCACAGGATAGGAAAAGGTGGTTGATTGATGGAGCACTGTTGCGGGACTGTCGAACGAGCTTTCTCTAGTTATTTCTTGTCGATTAGGTGAGATGGGATAATAGTTAGTCTGAACAAACTCATCATCCCTCCATATTGGATGAGCCCAGGCGAAAAAAGAACATGCTTTTGCATCACAAATGAAGTACAACAAACCTTTCGTTGGTTTCTGTGACTCCACGATCTTCAGGTTAGCCCTTTTTCCACAGTTACAGTACCGACATTGGTACCTTAATTCACTAGATCTGCCACCAACATTGCTAGATGAAGACATCTGAACCATGTAAAACTCCTTTGGGGCCTATGATTAGAGAATATGGGGTGAGGGGATGAAATAATGGGGATGGTTGTGTGTTGATCGTGATGATTCACATAGGTGGCAGTTAATATGTGGCTAGTCTCAAATATAAACTAGCAACCATGGAGTGAAAGGCGCAGCAGTGATAACGTACAAAGCGTTAAAGCGGCAATACCAGATATTCTAACATTTGTTACGTGGAGTTACTAACTTGTTACAAAAAATTGGTGCTGTTATTGTCAAAGGAACTTAACAACAGCTACGGGCCGGTGCTAATGTACAAAGCGTTACTGTAGCTTATATAAAAAAAAAAAGGGATAATTTCAGATACCTCCCCTGAGGTTTCTGACAGTCTCACTCCCCTCTCCTATGGTTTCAAAAATACCACAAACTTCCCCTAAAACTAAATAGGCAGTCTCAAAGTAGGCCCAATTCAAAAATACAAACAATAAAAAATGGGGAGTTGGAGAGAGAAACAACTATATAACTGTGAATGCCCTGATTATCTTGCATCAGTGAGTTAATCTCATATGAAACAGGCAAGTAACTTGTGCTTCTCCTTGCAAGCTGTAGTGGGTATGTAATTTTATCTATATGACTAATACTGATTTATCTATAAACACCTTACACGGGGTGATCTATGAGGTACAATTAATTTACAAACATGTACATTATATTAGATGTTAGTTACTTACCTATTTTTATATTGGTCAAAGGTTCTAATTTATCATTAATTATATTAATTGTGTTTATAACTAACTTCACCAAATTTGTGCTGATAATCACGAAATATTAGCTAACTTATGAGGGTATTTATGTTTTTTTTGCCATGATGATGTAAGAAATGGGACCTAAAATTCTGACAGGGGAAGTTTGTAATTTTTTTGAAACCACAAGAGAGGAGAGTGAGACTGTCAGAAATCTCAGCTCTAAATATCTGAAATTATCCCTAAAAAAAAGGGGTGATTCTTCTGCTTTAGTATACTTGCAACTAATTGTTAAGGTATCCATTACAGTTTAAGGTTTGGTCCAATATCAATAAAAAAAAAGGGTATGAAATGGGACTAACTGTAAAGTGGGGTTAGACGAGAAGTTTTGTAATAGGGGTCAGTATATTAAACACTGGAAATGGGACAGGAGCGGTCATCAGATCACAAGTTATGACCGCTCCTGAGCTGTTAATGGCCATAATTTGGTCTTAACAAATTATGCGAACCAGATCACAAGTTGTACATCGATTTTCGCACCGTGTGTGGGACCCACAAAATTTTGTACTAAACTTACACGTGGTGCAATCAAAGTTACGCCGTGTGCAACCAAAGTTATGAGCTGTTGAAAATGGCCAAAACTAGTATCTCTAACATTTGATGCAATTTATTACCAGTCTGACTAATAAAAAGGGTCAGGTGGAAGTTATAAACTTGCGCAAGATTCAAGATGTCTTATACAAAACCACTATGTGTAACTTTTTATGTGCTCTATGTAACACACTTTCAACTACAAAAGCAGATCTATGCCAATCCATGTCGATTAATAATCCTTGCGTACAAAGCGTGAAGGCGATAAGAACGAGCATCTCTATAAGTGTCATAACATGTTCCTAATAAGTCAAGAATTTTGCCATTGCTCTTCATTGTCCATAATCTTCGTAGTGCCGGTATTACAAGTAGTTGGCAAAAAGTCACACAGATTTAAAACAATTAATGTTCGGCTAATGTTATTACTGACAATATTCTAGTGACAACTCAAAACCTAACTTAAATTACAAGTAGCTGCAAATATTGGTGCTAATGTGTCCAGAAAAACAAAACCAATAACTATTTCAAAAAACATGCTTTGCTATTATGCATAGCAGAAACAAGAATTTACATCCCTGTTGAAGATGCTCTTGCAACCATTTACTGTTTACTCCCAAGCGTGGCGGCAATAGTGTCCAGAAACTTTGTATTATGCTCCGAACTACAAAGCCAGGCGGTGTACAACATTCGATACTTCATAACATTTTCCTGCCACAATTTCACCTCTAATAATCAGCACCACGATTAAGGTATTTATTAACCGTTTTATTGCCACAAGTACATACAAAGATAGTTACAAAACGTGACCACACCTTTATAATTTGCACGGCCAATCTTCCACTCCAGTGTTCAAGAAATGTCATCGTGAAAACTCCACTATCGAACCTGGTCAGATCAACATGAATCTTCTCAGGAATAAGGATAATATAGTAAAGTGATGGTAGTACACCATTGCAGTGATAAGGTATCGGGGAAAAGGTCATGGAAGATCCGATATTATACCAGCTATCGGGTGACTGATGAGGGACATCAGCAACTTCGAGTTTGAAACTTGCAAAGTCAATTTTCATCCCAAATTTAGCTGCCATTATCAGTCCGAGGGCACGTTGCTGCCCGAAACACGGTCAAGTAACTCAACATATGATAAAAATCAATGAACTATTCCCATAAACAATCATACCAAGCGCTTTAGAACTGTAATATCTTTGATTTTTGCTTGTTGTGGGTCAGGGTCTAGCAGATGGACTACGCGATGTGTGACATGGAACGCGTACACGAACCAGTAACTGTCTACGCGGACAGGGACAAGAATCTGATGCAGAGCAAAAAAAAAAATTTCATTAGTAAACTACCATAATAGAGCAGTTTACTAATAACTTGCCAATAAATACAAATTCAGCAATAGTTACGATAAGGTTATGTCCATACCAACTGACACTTGGAAGGATCAGCCGTATTATTCGGGCTGCGGATCTTGAACAACTTCATAACCTTAGCAGTTAGGATGTCATCCGACTGTGCATCAAATTTTCGAAGATTCGAGATGCCATCCTATTAATATCAGTATAAGGGGATATAAGTGTTAAGGGTGATTTTCACAATTGGTATAAGATTACAACATGCATTTGTGCAAAATTTTCATAATAGTTTAATGAATAACTTGCCATTAGCCAACAACAATATTAATGCTTACAACTACTATAGGCTCGACAATATAGCATTTGACTCTACTAGTTGTGCTAGTCGCCCCGCCCCAGTTGATATGCCGGGCAAACATGTCCATGACTTGCTTATTCACAGCACAGTGATAGAATTGATTTAGTTACTGCCATTTCAAAAACCTATCACTTTACCTTACCAAACCAACACAATGTATTATTTGTCGTATGTGTCAAATATGCCTAACTTGAGTCGAGACATGCATGCCATCACAAAGAGTCCTGAGATCATCTCGTATGAGAGAAAGTTGAAACATTTGAATGAGAGTCTCCCTGCCATTACGCGAGACAAAAAGAGGCGTTATTTAAATTTGCTAGTTCTTAGCAACCATGAGTTACAAAAATGTAAATGCTTTATCATGTTATTACACTCAGTTTCAGCCAACAAACAGTAGCACTATTAAACCATGCATCCCCTAGGCGGGAGAAATTTTACTACCTTTTGCTACTTCTTCATAATAAATAAGTAGTAAAAGATACGTAATTTGGGAGAAATTTTTACAACCGTCTTCTAAGAAGAAGTGATGCCACTACAAACCAACTTTAATTCTAATTGGGAGAGCATAAAAATTCAAAGGCAACATGCAAGAAATGACTGACTGTTTATAAAAGGGCTAATTTCAGATACCCTCGTTCGGCTTTTGACAGTCTCACTCTCCTCCCTTGCAATTTTAAAAAATTTCAGAAAAAAACTTACACACTCTCCTTTTCATAATTTCAGGTCCTATTTCTTACATCCTCGTGGCTAAAACAACTCAAACCCACTCACGACTTTGCTATTTTTTCGTGATTATGGGTTCAAAAATTCGTCTAACATTCTCAAAAGTAACATTTGAGTATTCTATATCTAATCTCCATTCCACATGTATACATAATCAAGTAACTAACACCTAACAGGAAGTACATTTTGCTAGTTCTTAACTTGGTGACTAACAAATAATTAAATCGAAGGAGAGAAACATGCAATTAACCTCAAAAGATGTATGAATTCATTAGGAATGGACTGTAGAGATGCACTTAACAAATAGTAGCAACTATAAATTCTTAAGTGGTTGTATCATAACCTTATAATCGTATTATAAACACATTGGAACCTTATTTGGGATTCTGATCTACCTCTTACGCGAATGCAGTGATCCTTTTATCGTACGTGCTGACTATTACGTGTGAAGGCAGAAAGTACTCGGCTGACCATAGCATGCTACTTTTTTTCGTTGCCCGAGTTGGCCTTCTCTTATTCTCATCTTCAACAGCTGCTGAAGATATCAATACATCAGAAAATATAATTCAGTAATTCGTTCACACTGACAGAATAACGCTTAGATATGCGTGTTATACAAACAATTAATAGGTCAGCAGCAGGGCAGTAACATTTAACCGATTAACCGATCAGCCAAGTATACTTCAATTGATATGCAAAACAAAAATGCATTGAGCATAATTCAGCTTCAACAGTATTAGGGTTTACAGTCGACAGAACATAATACAATAAATTCGTGGCAATTCGTACATCAAGTTCTTGACAGCCACCAAATTCACTAACCTTTCCTTTTGCGACTATAAGACCGCAACCTTCTTGGCGTGTTTGGCCCATCCAAAGGATGCTCAATTCGTACGGGACCTGTTGAGCAATCATGCTGCATATGTTGTATGGCTTCATCCGTAATGCGGTCAGAAATGCTTGTTATATGGTCAGTATGTGTTTCAACGCCTCGTGAATCAGGTTGGTCGATTGGTGAGGTATCATTTGACTTGTCTCCACTAAATGAAATGTTTTTCCCATCACCTGTGATGCCATCATTTTCTGCCTCCTTCCCATCACTAGTTCTCCCTGTGACAGCCCCGCCTTACTCTAAGGCGAACCAAAGGGTTCGGCGGACCGCCTGCCCAACTCTCGCCAGGACTAACGGAACAGATTAGAGTTATCTGTTTCATTCCGGAACTTACAAACGCGCGTAAACAAATCAAAATAGTAAAATAACCCAAAATAAAATAAAATGAAATCCGGAGTCGGCCATGAATAGTAACCGACCCGTCAGAACCCAACCAAATACCAAGCAAACATTCACATCTTGAAACTTAGCATTTACAAACCCAAAATGGCATACAAAAGTATTCAAAAGTGGATACATGTCTAGTTTGCCAAATCAAAAGGAAACAATCCCCAAAAGTACATTTAGGATTTTAATACATGAGCTATACAAAAGATATGTTCAACTAGCTCAATTTGGCAGCCATTTGTCAAATCCAGACCAAAAGTGTTTATTTTCCTGTAAGGAAAACAAAAGGAACAGAAAGGGGTGAGCTTGCGCTCAATGAGGTACCAAACAGATAGCAATAAAATCATTGCATTTCACGTTTAGTAACTCAAGTACACATGCCAGATGTAAAGCAAAGGAACCAATGATTCAAATCAAAAGGATACGGGTGGCTCTCAGGAGCCAAATTTCCAGCGCAGTACTTGATCCAAACCGGTTGACTCTCCGTCAACGTATATAGAACCAACGCGTCCGTAGACCCCTCTTTACACCGAATTCCGTCCACCAAACACCCCTTTACCGGGCCCGCTCACCGTAACCCAACAGAAATGGTAATACTCGAGTATACCGGAATCAAGAGTCTCAATACCCAGAGATCCCAAAACAGACTACCGTGGTTAGTTATCTAATCGTCCAGGCCCTTGCCGGCCCGACTCGAATAACTTAGCCACAGGATTTGAGCTCATAGGTCACAGAAAGGTCGTTGGTTACAAGTTTCCAAACGACGTCCGAACAGATACAGATACAGATACAGATATCAGATACAGATACAGATTCAGATTGACACCAAAATTGGCATATGAACAGACAAGAGAACGAGTGTGATAAAGTACACTCTCGTCTCAAACAAATTAAACAGATTGCAAAGCAGAAATCAAGTTAAACAGCAATGGAGGGGAGTGGTACACTCACCGGCTCAACTTCAAAAGTTTTTACTTCAGATTGGCCTTAATCGCCAAGAAACCCTAAAATAACCAAAATAAATCAATTGAAGGTTTCACATCCATAATCGAGTAAACAAAATGCACATGAGACTCGACTACTAGTCGTATGCCTCGCCAAATAATCACTAATGCAAGGGTACAAAACATGATTTTTGGGAACAAAAAAATAGCATAAAGACCTAGGTTCAACAACCCAAAAGCCCTTTTTATTTCTACCAAAAGGCAAATCCAACTTAAAAGAACCAAACGGCCTAGAAAATCGGGCAGCACTTCCCCTAAATTTCTTACTTTTCCAGCCATTAAGGCCTCATTACTTCCTTGAATCAGTCCCAAAATCTCACACAAAATTCACCTCATTTCCAAAAGCCATTCACTAGGCTCAAAGTAAAAGTTAACTAGGAAATGACCAGAATAAAAGTAAGCCTTAAAACATACAAACAAGTACAATGAGACTCGATAACTAATCATAAATCAATGCCAAATATAACCCTAATAGGGTTCCATAAGCATATACAATCATTAGAGAAAACCAGAAAATTCGGAAATGCAATTAGCTTTGGCCCTGAAAAAACAGTTTTTGACTTCTTTTTGCGGTAATGGCACCCAATGCCCTATGATTATCGGATGAAGGTGTAAGACCCCCCATTTCGAAGCTAAAAGACAGGGCTACAACATCATAGAAGGTCACTCAACCCAGTTTTGAGTGCAAACAGGTTAAAAATGCAAGATACTACATCAAAACGTAAAACAGATTCACCAGAATGCATTCTAGCGGAAATATCATAACTCAGGCTCTACAAGTCCAAATCCAGAAATTCCAAAACCAGTTGAAAGATAAGAAACAGGGATAAATTTCATCAGAAGGCCTCAACAACTTATTCAGAAGCAATCCAGACCAAAACAACCAATTACAGAAGCAAATCCCCATTTCGGGTAAAACCAGAACAGCAATAGTAATTTCGACTTATCTCATTCTACACTACTCCGATTGACCTGAAATTTTGTAGGCACCTATAAAATATCATTCCCTACAACTTTCATGTTTTGAACTAAGGCCAATTCGGCCTCTATCTATGACCTAAAATTTCAGACAGAATGAAAAACCAAGGAACCCTAATTTTCCAGATTTCTTCCAAAACAGAAATTACTTGCAATCTTCCACTTTTTCCACCTTCTAGAATCATTATATACCATTTCCAATCATCATATATAGCCACACAATCATGTTCATATTAAAACAGAAAAAACCCCAAAAATTACAAAAGTTCATCAATTCAACCAAAAGCCACAATATAATCCATAAAATGGCACCTTATACCACCACTAAGCATCAATTAAGCATCATTAGAGGGAGGAGAGTGGTACTTCATGACTTACCTTTAAAACAAGAGAGAGAGAGCTATGGGTCACCTTAACCTTCCAAATAATTTCACCAATCACCTCAAAATCACTAAGTGGACAGGTTTTATGGAGTGATTTGAAATTGTATCGGTTTAATTTGAAGATTGGAGCAAGATTATGAGGTAGGAAGTTGGAGGATTTTGTTCTTTTCTTGAGCAAGAGGTTCGGCCACAAGCTTGTAAGAAATGGAAGATATTTGGTCAATTTTTGGTTTTATTTAATAATTGGTAAAAGGTTGAATAGTAAGTCAAAACAAGATTTAATCATATGATGACACATGTCACCTTCATTAATTGTATACCTAACTTTTTGTCTCTCTCACACTGTAACAGCCCCACTTTCCCCTAAGGCGAACCAAAGGGGTTAGCGGACTGCCTGCCCAGCTCTCGCCAGGACTACGGATTAGTTCACGTCGATCTAATACGTTCCGAAACATACCCACGCGCGTAAACAAGTCAAAATCACAAAATAAAAAAAATGAAATTCGAAGCCGAAGATGAACAGTGCTGGACACGTCAGAATCCAGACACTAGGCCGAGAGTAGCCAAAATTTTTCTTTTGCCGTTTCAAATACGAGTTGATCCGAAATTCAACCAAATATCAACCAAACATATGTACATTGAAATACAACGTTTACAAGCCAAACGGCATACCAAAATATCCAACTAGTCCATACATGTGCAAATAGCCAATTACCAACCAACCATTGGTGGAAAACAAAACACTTAGGGTTTTCACTCTCAAGGAGCTATTCAAAAATACATTTACAAGCTCAACTTGGCAACCAACTAGCACAACCTTTTCCAAAATAGTCATTTTCCTGTAAGGAAAACAAATGGAACGGAGTGAGCTAAAGCTCAGTGAGTTACTACCACATAAGCATCTAAAATCACATAAGTGTAACCGTTCAGTTCAAGTATGCAAATAAGAAGTAAATCAAATCAGTGAAAGGATACGGACGGCTCTCAAGAGCCCATTTCCACGCTTGCAATCTTGATCCAACCTCATTGACCCTCCGTCAATGTTTAAGAATACACGACCGTAGACCTCACTTCACTTCCATTCCTTCCACCCAACATACCCCAACCGGGCCCGCACTCCAATTCAGTAGCTTTTGGTAATACTCGAGTATACCGGAACCAAGAGTCTCATTACTACAAGGTTCCCCAGTACAGTCCCCGTGGCAAGTCAATTTTCACGACCAAGCCCTCGCCGGCTCGATTCAATTGACCACCAACGAGGTTGAGCTCAGTAATACAGTAAGGCCGTTGGATATTCGTCCAAACGACACCAAATCAGTTTTCATGGAAGGAATTCAATATCTCATATATCAATTGCAGTATTTCAGTAAATGGTAAACAGTCATGAATGAGATCACAAGGGGTGAGGGTGGTTAAGTACACCCTCACCTCTATCAATTCCAATAGTCAAGTAAGCTTTCAAGGCATCAAATTCACATATAACAAAGCCACATTGTAACAATTAAGTGAGTAGTATACTCACCACTCAAGGAAGTGATATTTCATGCACCGTCGTTAAACAAACGTCGTGCACCACCGTTACCTCCTAGAACAAGCAAACAAATACAATGAGACTTGATAACGAGTCATAAAGCAATGCTAATCGCAACCCCAATAGGGTTTTATATGCATATACAAGCATCATGAGTAACCAGAAATTTCAGCAATGCACTAACTTGACCTTAACAAAAAAAACAGTTTTCATCCTCCTTTTACGGTAATGGCACAAAATGCGTTACGCTCATCGGATTAGGGTGTAAGACCCACCATCTCGAAGCTAAAAGACAGGGCTACAACAATGTAGAAGGCCACTCAGTCCAAATCCTAGCACAACTAGGTCAAAAATGCAGATTACCAAACCAGAACCGTAATTGCAGGTTCACAAATCACACTATGCTGTAATTGGTACAACTCAGCCTATACAAGTCCAAATGCCGAAATTCCAAAGGCATATGGTAACTAAGACATCCAGCTACATTTCCTCAGAAGACACCAACATCCAAATCCAAAGCAATACCAGTCAAAACAACCCATTTCAGACGCAGTTTGTACATTCTGATCAACCCAGAACAGCAACAGTTAAATCGACATATCTCACTCTACATTACTCCAAATGACCTGAAATTTTACAGGCACCTCAAACACATCAATACCTACAACTTTCATGTTTTAAGCAAAGGCCAATTAGGCCTCTAACCACACGATACAAGACCGGACAGAAAGAGGGATTATGAAACCCTATCTTTTCACAATTCATTCCAAACCCAAAATTGGTTGCAAATTCCTATCAAACACACCTACTAGAGTCATTACCCCTCATTACCAACCATCATACATCACCACAACATCATGATCACATTAAACCAAAAAATTCCTCAAAAAAATAAAAACTTCACCAATTCATCACAAACCAAGAAATAAATCACATAATCCATCACTTTAGCTCCCATTAGGCACAAATTAAACATCATTAATTATAGGAGGAAATTTAAGCATCACTTACCTAGTAAACAAGAGAGAGGAAGTTGTAGAACACCTTAACACCAAATGGAAAGATTGTATAGAGTAGAAACTAGTTTAAACACTTGGTTTGGTTGATTTGAGCTAGTTGGAAGCTTGAAATGTTGAAGAGTTTTCTTCATTCTTGCAAGAGAGAGGGCCGGCCACAATGGTAAGAGAAAATGGTGATTTTTGGTTAAATTTAAGATATTTAACCAATTTGGTCAAAAGTCAAAAAAATGGAATAGTAAATCTTAAGTCAAAACCAATGAAATGGTGACACTTGGCACTACCATTAATGCATTCCTATCCCTTCTTTTTCCTCTCACATCAATCATATTTCACTCTCTACTTATCTCTTAACACCCGATAAATTTTACACAGTATCCAGAATTTAACCGAATTGGCCGAATTTTTCCGAACTTTTCGCACTAGTGGGTCCCACGTCCATAATATATTCTTAATTTTTCAAAAACTTTCCAATACTAGAAAAATTGTCTAAAAACTATAATTACTCATAAAATTTACCAGAAGAATTTTCCTAAGCCAGAAAATGCAGAAAACATGTCTTTAAAGAGGAAAAAACCCTAGGAGAATTATAAGGGAATTTACGGGTTCTCACACTCTCTCCCCCTTAAAAGAATTTCGTCCTCGAAATTCCTTATCATTGACTACTCCGGGATTAAATGGAGCATTATACTTGGCTAACAAATCTGTACCCCCTTCACTGGCCAGGTTCAGTAAATTCTTACCTTCCACGTCCTCTAATGGGTCAAAGACTTGATGTTGTTCTAAGGAGTACACCCGAGAGGACACTTTCGATCCATCCTTGTCTCCCTTCGACTGGTCAGGGTGGGTCGTGGTTGGTGGCAGAGTCCCTCTCCGCTCAAGCAGGCGAACTGGACAGTTAGTAATCTGATGTTCGGCACTTCCACAGCGCAAGCATTTTCCCCTTCTAGGTATCTCTTAACACCCGATAAATTTTACACAGTATCCAGAATTTAACCTAATTGGCCGAATTTTTTCGAACTTTTCGCACTAGTGGGTCCCACGTCCATAATATATTCTTAATTTTTCAAAAACTTTCCAATACTAGAAAAATCATCTAAAAACTATAATTACTCATAAAATTTACCAGAAGAATTTTCCTAATCCAGAAAATGCAGAAAACATGTCTTTAAAGAGGAAAAAACCCTAGGAGAATTATAAGGAAATTTACGGGTTCTCACACTCTCTCCCCATTAAAAGAATTTCGTCCTCGAAATTCCTTATTATTGACTACTCCGGGATTAAATTGAGCATTATACTTGGCTAACAAATCTGTACCCCCTTCACTGGCCAGGTTGTGAGAACCCGTACAACCCTAATTTTTTTTCCTAGGGTTTATTTCCCCTTAATTGCATGTTTTCTGCATTTTCTGGCTTAGAAATATTTTCTCAGTGGATTTTATGAGCAATTATAGTTTTAAGATGATTTTTCTAGCATTGGTGAATTTTTAGAAAATTAAGAATATATATTGGATGTGGGACCCACTAGTGCGAAAAGTTCGAAAAAATTCGGCCAATAAGGTTAAGTTTCGGATACTGTGTAAGATTTATCGGGTGTTAAGAGATAAGTAGTGTGTGTGAAGTGATTGATGTGAGAGAGAAAAGAATGATAAGGATGCATTTAATAGAGTGACACATGTCACCTTCTTATTGGATGCCTTTTAAGAAACACTATTCATTGTCTTGACTTTTTTGACCAAAGGTTAAATATCCAAAAATTGCACAAAATTCACCATTTTTCTCTCCTTGTTGGCCGGCCACCTTGAGCAAGAAAGGAAGGAGATTTCTTCAATTTTCAAGCTTCTACTTGGTGCAAATCAACCAAAAACATTTGCTTCCATCCATTTTACTCCATAAAATTCTTCCTTCTAGTGCTAGCAAGTTGTTTGGTGAACTTTGTTTGAAGGACTAAGGTGCTCCACATCTTCCTCTCTCTTGGTTCTTGGTAAGTGAAGCTTGAAACACCCTACTACCTCTAATGATGCTTATTTTGTGCTTAATGGGGGCATGAGAGAAGGAATATATGATTTGTTTCTTGATTTGGTTTGTTTTGGTGAAGTTTTCCATTTTATGATGACTTTTCTGGTTTAATTGGATTATGATGGTGTGGTTGTTTGTGATGATTGGCAATGGACTCTAATGGCTCTAGTGGATGTGAAATGTGGATAAATGCAATCAATTTTGGATTTGGTGTGAAAATTGAAAAGCTAGGGTTCTTAAATCCCCAATTCTGTCCGGTTTTAGATCACTGGGTTAGAGGCCGAATTAGACTTTGCTCAAAACATGAAAGTTGTAGGTATTGATGTGTTTGAGGTGCCTGTAAAATTTCAGGTCATTTGGATTAATGTAGAATGAGTTATGATGAAATTACTGTAGCTGTTCTGCTTTGGGCAGAATGTGAAAACTGCGATAGTAATTGGCTATTTTGACTGGAATTGGTTTGGATTTTGGAGTTGGTGTCTTCTGATGAAATGTAGCTGGATGATTTAGCTAACTTATGCCTTTGGAATTTCGGCATTTGGACTTGTATGGACTGAGAGATACCGATTACAGTTTCTGTGTTTTGCAAACCTGTTTTGGTAATTCTGGTATAGTATTTGGCATTTTCGACCTAGTTAAGCTAGGAACTGGATTGAGTGACCTTCTACATTGTTGTAACCCTGTTTCATAGCTTCGAAACGGTGGGTCTTACACCCCCATCCGATAACCTTAGAGAATTTGACGCCATTACCGCATAATAAGGGCAAACAGTTTTCTATTTGGGGCCAAGACTAAGGCCATTTTCTAATTTCTGGTTTGCTATTATTCTCATTTATGCATACGAAACCCTTTTGGGGTTGTGTTTAGCATTGCTATATGGCTCGGTATCGAGTCTCATTGTATGTGTTACATGTTCTAGGGCTTGAAGGTAGTGCACGACGGCTTGGTGATCGTGGTACATGAAATACCACTTTCTCACTTTGTGAGTATACCACTCACTAAATTGTTACTATGTGGCTTGGTTAAATGTTATGTGATGCCTTGATGGCTTACTTGGATATTGAAATTGATTAAGGTGAGGGTGTACTTGACCGCCCTCACCTCTTTTGATATTGTCACTGAATGGCTACCGTTTTATTGCATTACTGAACTTGATATATTGGTTGGTGAATTCCATTTCATGGAAACTGAATTGATGTCGTTTGGACGATGTCCAACGGCCTTACTGCATTACTGAGCTCAACCCCGTTTGGTAGTCAATTGGATCGAGCCGGCGAGGGCTTGGTCGTGAAGATTGAATTGCCACGGAGACTGTACTGGGGAACCTTGTGGTAATGAGACCCTTGGTTCCGGTAAACTCGAGTATTACCAAAACTACTGAAATGGAGTGCGGGCCCGGTTGGGGTATGTTGGGTGGAAGGAAGTGGAAGTAAAGGGTGGTCTACGGTTTGGTACTTTTAACATTGACGGAGAGTCAATGGGGTTGGATCAAGATTACAAGCGTGGAATTGGGCTCTTGAGAGCCGACCGTATCCTTTTACCGTTTTGCTTCATTGCTTATTTGTGCACTTTAAATGAAAGTTCATTCTTATATGACTTTGATTGCTTATTGGGTGGTATACCACTGGGCATTAGCTCATTCCGTGTTATTTGTTTTCCTTACAGGCAAATGAACACTTTTGGGAAAGGTTATGATAGTTGAATGCAAGTTGAGCTCATGTATATGTATTTTTGAATAGCTCCTTCAGGGTGAAAACCCTAAGTACTTTGATTCCACCAATGTTTGGTGTGTAATTGGCTACTTGGATATGTATGAACTAAATGGATACTTTGGTAGGCCGTTTGGCTTGTAAAGGTTGGTTTTCAATGTATATATCTGATTGGTAAATGTTTGGATTGATTTCGGAGTGACACGACTTTCAAACGGAAAAGGAAAAAAATTTGCCGAAGATGAACAGTGGCGAATCCGGCCAGGAATCCGGCCAGAAACTGGCCGGATTGCAGGCCGGATTGCCTGGGAAAAAATGAAATCCGGCCAGTTGCTCTCTGGCCGGTATCCGGCCAGACAATCCGGCCGGAATCTTGACCGGATTTCCGGCCGGATTCAGTGGGAAGTTTGAAAAAATTGAGGGCTCTCGGCCTTCTATCCGGCCGAGAATCCGGCCGGAAATCCGGCCAGATTCCGGCCAGATTCTGACGTGGCCTGCATTATTCATTTCGGCTTCGAATTTTCGTTTTTTTTATTTTGAGATTTTGACTTGTTTGCGCGCATCGTTAAGTTCCGGAACGTAATAGACCGACGTAAATAGTACCGTTAGTCCTGGCGAGAGTTGGGCAGACAGTCCGCTAACCCCTTTGGTTCGCCTTAGGGGAAGGTGGGGCTGTCACACAAGTTCAGTAAATTCTTACCTTCCACGCCCTCTAATGGGTCAAAGACTTGATGTTGTTCTAAGGAGTACACCCGAGAGGACACTTTCGATCCATCCTTGTCTCCCTTCGACTGGTCAGGGTGGGTCGTGGTTGGTGGCAGAGTCCCTCTCCGCTCAAGCAGGCGAGCTGGACAGTTAGCAATCTGATGTTCGGCACTTCCACAGCGCAAGCATTTTCCCCTTCTAGGGTTTCGTCCAAATATTTATATCTTAATCAAGGTCGATCACGCTTAACCACACCCGAACAAACTACACGAAATTCCATAGAATCGCCTTTCTAGTTCACCAAATCCTTTCTAACCTAGGCCCTCATATCTTTCGTATCCGGGCGCAAGAATCTCGTCTAAGATAATTCACATCTCGAGCCGGCCGGTCCCAAGAGTAAACCATCCTTATTAAAGATTCCTACCCGACATACATACCTAGTTTCCTCGAGTCCCATGATAATGATTCGTACACTTATCACATGCCCGGTTCATAACTTACGCTCAAACGAGCACTTAGACATATTCATGAAATTAGGACCACAACACCACTTGGCCCAGTCTCACTCCGCGCAGAGACCACGCGAAGTGGCTCTGATACCACTTGTAACAGCCCCACTTTCCCCTAAGGCGAACCAAAGGGGTTAGCGGACTGCCTGCCCAGCTCTCGCCAGGACTACGGATTAGTTCACGTCGATCTAATACGTTCCGAAACATACCCACGCGCGTAAACAAGTCAAAATCACAAAATAAAAAAAATGAAATTCGAAGCCGAAGATGAACAGTGCTGGACACGTCAGAATCCAGACACTAGGCCGAGAGTAGCCAAAATTTTTCTTTTGCCGTTTCAAATACGAGTTGATCCGAAATTCAACCAAATATCAACCAAACATATGTACATTGAAATACAACGTTTACAAGCCAAACGGCATACCAAAATATCCAACTAGTCCATACATGTGCAAATAGCCAATTACCAACCAACCATTGGTGGAAAACAAAACACTTAGGGTTTTCACTCTCAAGGAGCTATTCAAAAATACATTTACAAGCTCAACTTGGCAACCAACTAGCACAACCTTTTCCAAAATAGTCATTTTCCTGTAAGGAAAACAAATGGAACGGAGTGAGCTAAAGCTCAGTGAGTTACTACCACATAAGCATCTAAAATCACATAAGTGTAACCGTTCAGTTCAAGTATGCAAATAAGAAGTAAATCAAATCAGTGAAAGGATACGGACGGCTCTCAAGAGCCCATTTCCACGCTTGCAATCTTGATCCAACCTCATTGACCCTCCGTCAATGTTTAAGAATACACGACCATAGACCTCACTTCACTTCCATTCCTTCCACCCAACATACCCCAACCGGGCCCGCACTCCAATTCAGTAGCTTTTGGTAATACTCGAGTATACCGGAACCAAGAGTCTCATTACTACAAGGTTCCCCAGTACAGTCCCCGTGGCAAGTCAATTTTCACGACCAAACCCTCGCCGGCTCGATTCAATTGACCACCAACGAGGTTGAGCTCAGTAATACAGTAAGGCCGTTGGATATTCGTCCAAACGACACCAAATCAGTTTTCATGGAAGGAATTCAATATCTCATATATCAATTGCAGTATTTCAGTAAACGGTAAACAGTCATGAATGAGATCACAAGGGGTGAGGGTGGTTAAGTACACCCTCACCTCTATCAATTCCAATAGCCAAGTAAGCTTTCAAGGCATCAAATTCACATATAACAAAGCCACATTGTAACAATTAAGTGAGTAGTATACTCACCACTCAAGGAAGTGATATTTCATGCACCGTCGTTAAACAAACGTCGTGCACCACCGTTACCTCCTAGAACAAGCAAACAAATACAATGAGATTCGATAACGAGTCATAAAGCAATGCTAATCGTAACCCGAATAGGGTTTCATATGCATATACAAGCATCATGAGTAACCAGAAATTTCAGCAATGCACTAACTTGACCTTAACAAAAAAAAATTATTTTCATCCTCCTTTTACGGTAATGGCACAAAATGCGCTACGCTCATCGGATTAGGGCGTAAGACCCACCATATCGAAGCTAAAAGACAGGGCTACAACAATGTAGAAGGCCACTCACTCCAAATCCTAGCACAACTAGGTCAAAAATGCAGATTACCAAACCAGAACCGTAATTGCAGGTTCACAAATCACACTATGCTGTAATTGGTACAACTCAGCCTATACAAGTCCAAATGCCGAAATTCCAAAGGCATATGGTAACTAAGACATCAAGCTACATTTCCTCAGAAGACACCAACATCCAAATCCAAAGCAATACCAGTCAAAACAACCCATTTCAGACGCAGTTTGCACATTCTGATCAACCCAGAACAGCAACAGTAAAATCGGCATATCTCACTCTACATTACTCCAAATGACCTGAAATTTTACAGGCACCTCAAACACATCAATACCTACAACTTTCATGTTTTAAGCAAAGGCCAATTAGGCCTCTAACCACACGATACAAGACCGGACAGAAAGAGGGATTATGAAACCCTATCTTTTCACAATTCATTCCAAACCCAAAATTGGTTGCAAATTCCTATCAAACACACCTACTAGAGTCATTACCCCTCATTACCAACCATCATACATCACCACAACATCATGATCACATTAAACCAGAAAATTCCTCAAAAAAATAAAAACTACACCAATTCATCACAAACCAAGAAATAAATCACATAATCCATCACTTTAGCTCCCATTAGGCACAAATTAAACATCATTAATTATAGGAGGAAGTTTAAGCATCACTTACCTAGTAAACAAGAGAGAGGAAGTTGTAGAACACCTTAGCTCTCCAAAAAAACTTCACCAAACTAACCACTAACACCAAATGGAAAGATTGTATGGAGTAGAAACTAGTTTAAACACTTGGTTTGGTTGATTTGAGCTAGTTGGAAGCTTGAAATGTTGAAGAGTTTTCTTCCTTCTTGCAAGAGAGAGGGCCGGCCACAATGGTAAGAGAAAATGGTGATTTTTGGTTAAATTTAAGATATTTAACCAATTTGGTCAAAAGTCAAAAAAATGGAATAGTAAATCTTAAGTCAAAACCAATGAAATGGTGACACTTGGCACTACCATTAATGCATTCCTATCCCTTCTTTTTCCTCTCACATCAATCATATTTCACTCTCTACTTATCTGTTAACACCCGATAAATTTTACACAGTATCCAGAATTTAACCTAATTGGCCGAATTTTTCCGAACTTTTCGCACTAGTGGGTCCCACGTCCATAATATATTCTTAATTTTTCAAAAACTTTTCAATACTAGAAAAATCATCTAAAAACTATAATTACTCATAAAATTTACCAGAAGAATTTTCCTCAGCCAGAAAATGCAGAAAACATGTCTTTAAAGAGGAAAAAATCCTAGGAGAATTATAAGGGAATTTACGGGTTCTCACACACACCTATCCACTTGGCAACCTCTAAATATCTCATAACACCCGGTAATTTAAACCCAGTATCCAAAACTCAACCGAACTGGCCGAATTTTTCTGAACTTTTCGCACTAGTGGGTCCCACGTCCGGTATACGCTCTTAATTTCTCAAAAACTATTCGATACTAGAAAAATCATCTAAAAACTCTATTTACTCAAAAAAATTATTTTCACAATTTTTCAAATCAATAAAATGTGGAAAAACGTGCAATTAAAAGAAAAATAAAACTTAGTACTTTAAACAAAATTACGGGCTCTCACACTCTCTCCCCCTTAAGGAAATTTCGTCCTCGAAATTTTACCTTCAAAATTTAAAGTAACCAATGGCTTGTACCTTCTTCGTCTTCAGAGTCAGTAGAAACGAGGTTCTTCATTTTAGTCCCTTCTCCACTTGACGGTCCAGGGTCGGTCTTGGTTGGCTGCTGGTTCCTTTCCTTTCGTGCAATAAACCCCGGGCAATTAACAATCAGATGCTCGGCGCTTCCACAGCGCAGACATCTCCTTCCCTTTTTCCAACAATCCACTTCAATATGATTGGATTTTCTACAATAACCACAAATTGTCACACCACCAGCTCCACGGCCCTTCTTTGCAAATGATCTACCAGCTTTACCCTTTTTCTTTACATGGAAGATCTTCAGTTGTGGCCTTACAATTCCTGTCTTTTGAGCTTCCTCTGGAACCCCCATAGAAGTATTGCTTTGTGTCATTGCTACGGTCTCCTTGGAAATCTCTTCATATTTCCTCTTTAACTCCATATTTTGATGTAAGAGCTCAAGTTTCTCCGAATACTCTTGCTTCCATCGCCCTTCCCAGTATTCGGTCAGCCTTCTTTGAACCTCTATTTCGTCTCGGAGAACCGCAATTTCCTGATACGGATCAACCCAATGTGTCATCTTATAGAGTTGCTGGTACTCGGATGCTAGCCTGTCGGGCAAAACAATGGGTCATAATACATTCCTAAGTACAAGTGGCACTCTCGGTCCTTGTCCAGCTATTGTTTCCCTTTTCTTCTCTTGATTCTTGGCCTCGCTTAGTTCCACGGCCACGACCACGTCCATAACTGCATCTTCCTTACATATATTTATTTTTTTTCCCTCTCCTTTTCCCCCCAAGGTAATTCAGCGAATAAATATAGTAAAGTGACAAAAGTAATCGAATTCTAGCACACCAATTACACCAAAGACATATACACGTATAACACACCATGTATCAAGATGGTAGACAATCCAATACACCAATACATGTCAAATTAGACAAATAATCATATGCACAAATACTCAAACCAATATCATGTCATAACGGTATAAGAGCAAATCAAAAGTAAAGGCGATATCATCCCGGTCGCAGTCAAATAACCCCGTCCGGTCTCTCACGTCACTTATCAACCAACCTAGTTATCCCTTGACCTCCTGTCTCATTCTAACCAAATAAAACTTGTTCATGTTCCCAAAATGCTAATCTCACATACTTAACACTGCCTCAACTCTGGAGTACTCAAGCACAAGAATCCGAAATAAGATAATTCACCTCTCGAGATGGCCAGTCCCAAGAGTAAACCATCTACAATCGAAATTACTACCAGACGTACCTATCTATGGTTCTCAAATACCACAGGAAAATTTAAAGCCTATAACATTCACAATTCAGAGCTTAGGCTCGAACGAGCACTTAATCCCTCATACCTATCCACCACTTAGTCCAGACTCACTCCGCGCAGAGACCACGCGAAGCAGGCTCTGATACCACCTGTGACAGCCCCGCCTTACCCTAAGGCGAACCAAAGGGTTTGGCGAACCGCCTGCCCAGCTCTCGCCAGGACTAACGGAACAGATTAGAGCTATCTGTTTCATTCCGGAACTTACAAACGCGCGTAAACAAATCAAAATAGTCAAATAACCCAAAATAAAATAAAATGAAATCCGGAGTCGGCCATGAATAGTAACCGACCCGTCAGAACCCAACCAAATACCAAGAAAACATTCACATCTTGAAACTTAGCATTTACAAGCCCAAAGTGGCATACAAAAGTATTCAAAAGTGGATACATGTCTAGTTTGCCAAATCAAAAGGAAACAATCCCCAAAAGTACATTTAGGATTTTAATACATGAGCTATACAAAAGATATGTTCAACTAGCTCAATTTGGCAGCCATTTGTCAAATCCAGACCAAAAGTGTTTATTTTCCTGTAAGGAAAATAAAAGGAACAGAAAGGGGTGAGCTTGCGCTCAATGAGGTACCAAACAGATAGCAATAAAATCATTGCATTTCACGTTTAGTAACTCAAGTACACATGCCAGATGTAAAGCAAAGGAACCAATGATTCAAATCAAAAGGATACGGGTGGCTCTCAGGAGCCAAATTTCCAGCGCAGTACTGGATCCAAACCGGTTGACTCTCCGTCAACGTATTTAGAACCAACGCGTCCGTAGACCCCTCTTTACACCGAATTCCGTCCACCAAACACCCCTTTACCGGGCCCGCTCACCGTAACCGAACAGAAATGGTAATACTCGAGTATACTGGAATCAAGGGTCTCAATACCCAGAGATCCCAAAACAGACTACCGTGGTTCGTTATCTAATCGTCCAGGCCCTTGCCGGCCCGACTCGAATAACTTAGCCATAGGATTTGAGCTCATAAGTCACAGAAAGGTCGTTGGTTACAAGTTTCCAAACGACGTCCGAACAGATACAGATACAGATACAGATACAGATACAGATATCAGATACAGATACAGATTCAGATTGACCCCAAAATTGGCATATGAACAGACAAGAGAACGAGTGTGATAAAGTACACTCTCGTCTCAAACAAATTAAACAGATTGCAAAGCAGAAATCAAGTTAAACAACAATGGAGGGGAGTGGTACACTCACCGGCTCAATTTCAAAAGTTTTTACTTCAAATTGGCCTTAATCGCCAAGAAACCCTAAAATAACCAAAATAAACCAATTGAAGGTTTCACATCCATAATCGAGTAAACAAAATGCACATGAGGCTCGACTACTAGTCGTATGCCTCGCCAAATAATCACTAATGCAAGGGTACAAAACATGATTTTTGGGAACAAAAAGATAGCATAAAGACCTAGGTTCAACAACCCAAAAGCCCTTTTTATTTCTACCAAAAGGCAAATCCAACTTAAAAGAACCAAACGGCCTAGAAAATCGGGCAGCACTTCCCCTAAATTTCTTACTTTTCCAGCCATTAAGGCCTCATTACTTCCTCGAATCAGTCCCAACATCTCACACAAAATTCACCTCATTTCCAAAAGCCATTCACTAGGCTCAAAAGTAAAAGTTAACTACGAAATGACCGGAATAAAAGTAAGCCTTAAAACATACAAACAAGTACAATGAGACTTGATAACTAATCATAAATCAATGCCAAATATGACCCTAATAGGGTTCCATAAGCATATACAATCATTAGAGAAAACCAGAAAATTCGGAAATGCAATTAGCTTTGGCCCTGAAAAAACAGTTTTTGACTTCTTTTTGCGGTAATGGCACCAAATGTCATGATTATCGGATGAAGGTGTAAGACCCCCCATTTCGAAGCTAAAAGACAGGGCTACAACATCATAGAAGGTCACTCAACCCAGTTTTGAGTGCAAACAGGTTAAAAATGCAAGATACTACATCAAAACGTAAAACAGATTCACCAGAATGCATTCTAGCGGAAATATCATAACTCAGGCTCTACAAGTCCAAATCCAGAAATTCCAAAACCAGTTGAAAGATAAGAAACAGGGATAAATTTCATCAGAAGGCCTCAACAACTTATTCAGAAGCAATCCAGACCAAAACAACCAATTACAGAAGCAAATCCCCATTTCGGGTAAAACCAGAACAGCAATAGTAATTTCGACTTATCTCATTCTACACTACTCCGATTGACCTGAAATTTTGTAGGCACCTATAAAATATCATTCCCTACAACTTTCATGTTTTGAACTAAGGCCAATTCGGCCTCTATCTATGACCTAAAATTTCAGACAGAATGAAAAACCAAGGAACCCTAATTTTCCAGATTTCTTCCAAAACAGAAATTACTTGCAATCTTCCACTTTTTCCACCTTCTAGAATCATTATATACTATTTCCAATCATCATATATAGCCACACAATCATGTTCATATTAAAACAGAAAAAACCCCAAAAATTACAAAAGTTCATCAATTCAACCAAAAGCCACAATATAATCCATAAAGTGGCACCTTATACCACCACTAAGCATCAATTAAGCATCATTAGAGGGAGGAGAGTGGTACTTCATGACTTACCTTTAAAACAAGAGAGAGCGAGCTATGGGTCACCTTAACCTTCCAAATAACTTCACCAATCACCTCAAAATCACTAAGTGGAGAGGTTTTATGGAGTGATTTGAAATTGTATCGGTTTAATTTGAAGATTGGAGCAAGATTATGAGATAGGAAGTTGGAGGATTTTGTTCTTTCTTGAGCAAGAGGTTCGGCCACAAGCTTGTAAGAAATGGAAGATATTTGGTCAATTTTTGGTTTTATTTAATAATTGGTAAAAGGTTGAATAGTAAGTCAAAACAAGATTTAATCATATGGTGACACATGTCACCTTCATTAATTGTCTACCTAACTTTTTGTCTCTCTCACACCTATCCACTTGGCAACCTCTAAATATCTCATAACGCCCGGTAATTTAAACCCAGTATCCAAAACTCAACCGAACTGGCCGAATTTTTCCGAACTTTTCGCACTAGTGGGTCCCACGTCCGGTATACGTTCTTAATTTCTCAAAAACTATTCGATACTAGAAAAATCATCTAAAAACTCTATTTACTCATAAAAATTATTTTCACAATTTTTCAAATCAATAAAATGTGGAAAAACGTGTAATTAAAAGAAAAATAAAACTTAGTACTTTAAACAAAATTACGGGCTCTCACACTCCCACTTTACTCTTTTTCAACCGTCTTCTGCCCCTTTGATTGCTGATTTGTTGGTTCAGTCTCATCTATTGATCTAATTGACGTCCCAGTGTCATCGGCAGTACCGCCGGCATCTTGTTCTTTTTCACTATCACCGTCATCGAGATCTTTGGAGTCTTTTCCATCCTTAGCCGATTCATATTCCGAATGATCTTCACTTTCCATATCAAGATGTATTTGGTCTGAATCAGACAGCCTCTGTTTCTGTTTTGCCTTTGAAATGACCTCTGTTGCTGCTGCTTTGGCCCTAGGATGAGAACACATCATTTCTGCAATCTTTAATATCCTTCTTTGACAACTCACTGTCATATTGTACACTTCTGAAAGCTCAGCCTACTTATACATTAACAAACCATAATGAATAGCCCGTTTCGATTTAATCCAGAACAGATGAATAGGAAATTATGCATTGATGTGTATTACTTCCTCGTGGACCTCACTAAATCTGCCTTTTCACTTTCAATCGGTGAAATATTTTTCATGACTAAGTTATACATGAAATGCCTTAAGGTGTATTTGCCACTCGAATCGAATGAGGTTATGATAGTTACCTTTATATTTTGCATGAATAATATACGAGAATTTTTTTCACCGCTCTTTTCTGTCATAGAATATGGAAAATACGACACGATCTGTTCTATGCAAGAAATGTACCTAGATTAGATCACAACAGTAGTATTATTTGTGCCCGGCATTTGAAAAATGTTGCCACCTTTTACAAAGCTTAACAAACGAATGGGTGTACTTATTTGTCCCAAACTCCACTTACAACTAACTTTCCTATTTTTGTATGTTATGCATAGCAAACGCAAAATGATTGTATGCGGTCATCGAAGATTTATCATGATTGTATTGGACAAGATAACTTTCCCCAATTACGTAGGTTTGGCTGCTTACAAAAACATCAGCATAAATGCATAACATTTGCTCTTAAGCAACAACATTACAGAATGAACTTTCTTCTAAGAAAAGTTAGGTAGCTTACAGCAATGTCATGATGACCGCTGTCCATCATTATTCCAACTAGCTCAGGGGGTAGTTCATTTATTTGTGTACCTGATTCAGCCTCTTCCTCTTCATGCGCCCCAATCTACGAAAATAAAGTCAAACCATCACTTCATAAGTACATGGTATGTGTGTCTTATACATACGAACTAGAAAGTTACAATCCTTATCCAAGCAAAAAAATAATTATCTCTCTTACTAGTTTTCCTTTTCCATAACCTCCGAGATTATTGATCTCCAATGCATCCCGCTGTGAAATTAAAGCATCTGTCCATGCCTTTGCTCTTGGTGTAATTCGAGCCACTCTGTGCTTTAGTATTATCACTCGATCGAGGTAATGCACCTGCAATTCAATTGGCGACTGACTCATCATTTATATCATCTGCAAATAATATATGTATCACGAATTTCAAAATTTTATTTATGTCTAATGTCCCGTTTGTTCGACAAACCTCTTTCCCGTCCTTCATACTCACTTATCATATCAAAATATGTACGTTGCATAAACAACCTTTATGTGCCTAATTAAAATTTCAAAATCGTTGCATCCCCTACTAGTTAAATGACTTACTAACTTTCAATAACGCGTAACTAAACTTACCAGTAGAACAAAGATGCAGCCCCCAACATATTAGTGCTGCTTTCCGCTTTTCTTTTGCACTTCTAATATCCTATTGCATAGTACATTTCTAACGTACTCTGCCCAGTTTAATGAGGTCACCTCAATAACCACCTTCGTGCAACCCCATAGCCGGATTTTATGCTTAGCCCGTGTAGTTGGAGCCAATAGACATCCACAAGCAAAAATAGTCGCTTGAACTCGTCTCTACCGCTCATGGATACTAACTGCTTCGGCAGCTCTTTCCATTTGTATGTTCAGCGACTTGATCCAGAATCTCCACCCTCACTGCTATCAGCATCTTCAACTGGTAAGGGGCCATCATTTGGGATTCCAAGAATGAAACCGATGTCTTTTGCTGTTAGGAGTAGCACACCATCTCCATGTAGCTGAAAGCTGCTTAGTGTAGGATTAAAATTGTCGACCAGCCAGGTTCCTATGCCGTTCGGAATTGAGCGACACTGTATTTCCAGTAGCCCTCCAAACCCCATATCTCTGATTTGCTATTTTTTTGTTTCATCAATGTTCGATGCTAACCAAACCATCTGATTTGGTGAACAACGAATGGTGTACTTCGGATTCTATAATCAAGTTCAAGCGAAAAATCTAGTTAGTCATACACAGATTATCACATACCAACCTAAACTTCATCCATGCTTTGTGCTTACCTTATACTGCTTTATTAGCGGTATAGTCTTTCCAAATTGCGTCATTTCTCTCTTGTACTACTCTTTTTCTTTTCAATAGTTCTTTTTTCGCTTATGTGCTTCTTCCTCGCTCAATTTATCATATGCTGTTTTGACCATTTTATTATACTGTATTGGATGCATATAATCGTAAGTCATTCCCAATGTCATCATCATTTTCTAATGGGTTAATAGTATAATTCCTCCCCTGACTTTTGTTCTAATCACATCTAATACCCCCCAAGTTAATATTATCACACCTAGCGCCCCTGGCAGTAGGATGTGATAGATTATCCTAATCAAAAGATAACAAATTATTCAAAAATCACCAACATCTACCCCCTGCCACAAATAACCTTAACTCGTTTAGAGGCAAAAAGAAATTCGGATAAATAATGTTATACCGCAACTAAAGTTGAATGGCCGTAATTTAAAAATAATCTATGCAGTATACGGAGACCAATACTCCACTACAAAAACTAAGAACAAAACTGCATACCAAAACAGATTAAAAAAAATCAAAAAATTCTTAAAATTTGTAACTCTAATTAAACTATTCGTAAAACCTATCATAAGAGATATGATTATTACATATTGGACCCATATGTACACTAACGTGTTACACAAAATTACAAAATGTTCAAAACGTGTTACCCTGTTCAAGGATGATTGATCTAACAACCTTATTTACCTCGCATCTCTCCAAATGATACATATCGTCATACTGCATGGTCTACAAAACAACAAATTCGGTTACAGTTTCATACAAGTCCTATTACAACCTTGATGCTATCCTATTATTTATTATATGATCATTTACGTATACTAAAAATCAAGATTTATACTTGTTTTGCTACTATGAAGTATTCTCATTTTGGGTTATGGGTAAAAGTGGAACAAAAATAAAGTCTCTCTCCTACACTTCATTTTTTACTACTATTTTCAAATAGAGGGGCTGATAATGACACCAAAGTTGTCATTCCAGTGGTGCTAAGTGTGATTTTGATAACATGGAGGGTGCTAGGTGTGATTTGAAGAAACCAAGAGGGAGGTTTCTAATATTAACCCTTTTCTGATTGTGTCGATTACTTTTACCGCACCCCAACTTTCCAAATTAATGTTTTATTTAGTTCTTATGCGTACCTCTGTTATCTTAATGCCTTTCTCTAGAACGGTGCTTTGATACTCCCTCCTACACACATTCAATATTAACCAATTAACTATGCATTCTACTCATCATTATTATTTTTAATAAACACCAACATTACCTAAACTTCATCCACGGATTCAGTGGTGGAACTAGTTGTCTGACTTCACTTGTCCCCGCTGCCTCTATTCCTTCATTTTCGTCTAAACTCTTGTTCCGTCTTTTGCTTCTTATCCGTGCCATCCTGTTTATGCATAGCAATGAATACAATAAACATACACCAACGAAGTCTCAAATACGACATACCAATTACGCACTAACTTTTCTACTCTATTTTTTCTCTGTACTTGTTAATCCACACCATGTAACACTTATCCAATACAACCGTGAACATGCACAAGAACTAATACAATTAACATATATCAATGCGGTTTCAAATGGAAGCAAATTTCGATTTCAATCTAACATTTCTCTTCTTTTTCTGGTCTGTGCCTGTTAATCCACACCATGTAACACTTTTCCAACACTTTGTTGATGTAAAAGAACCAATACAATTAACATACATCAATGCAATTTCAAATGGAAGCAAATTTCAATTTCAATCTAACATTTCTCTTCTCTTTCTGGCCTGTGCCTGTTAATCCACACCACGTAACAGTTATCCAATACCATGTAACACTTTTCCAACACTTTGTTCATGCACAAGAGCTAATACAATAAACATACCTCAATGTAGTCCCACATACGACATTCCAATTTCAATCTAACCTTTCTCTTTTCTTTCTGTCCTATTCCTGTTAATCCACACCATGTAACAGTTATCTAACAATATGTAAGACTTATCCAACATTGTGTTCATACACGTGAACTAATAGAATAGACATACACTAATGAACATCCAAAAACGACATACCAATTTGACACTAAACTTTCTACTCTGTTTCTTCTCTATACCTATTAATCTACAACAAGTAACACTTATGGAACACTGTGTTCATGCACACAAACTAATACAATAAACATATACCAATGATGACCCAAATACGACATATAAATTTCAAACGATCAATTCTATTCTATTTGTGTCCTATTCCTGTTAATCCACAACATGTAACAATTATCCAACATTGTGTTTATGCAAGCAACGAATACAATAAACATACACCAACGAAGTCTCAAATACGACATACCAATTACACACTAACATTTCTACTCTGTACTTGTTAATCCACGCCATGTAATACTTATCCAACACTTTGTTCATGCTCAACAACTATTACAATAAACATACATCAATGCAGTCCCAAATACCACATTCCATTTTCAATCTAACATTTTTGTTCTCTTTCTATCCTGTACCTGTTAATCCAAACCATGTAATAGTTAAAGGACAACTTGTATGACTTTTCTAACATTGTGTTCATGCACTTGAACTAATATAATAGACATACAGTAATGAAGATCAAAATACGGCATACCAATTTTACACTAACATTTGTACTCTATTTCTTCTCTGTGCCTGTTAGTCCACAAAAAGTAAGACTTAGTCAACATTGTGTTCATGCACATCAATTGCTACACTAGACATACAGATTTGAAATATCAAATACAATATACCCATCACAGACTAACATTTCTTATGTTAATACTTTACACTTAACACACCATATCAATGTTTCTCCATGTCATTTTTTTCTCACATACCATAACATAATTTTTAGCTAACATGCTGTATGACCCATCCTTCACTGAATTATCTTGTTTGATAACGCAGTGTATCACACACTCAACACATTGTACATCTACTCAGCATATAGTAATTATAACGTACACCAATTTTTTACACCTACAAACTCCCTCCCAAACCCATGCACACATTTTCTCAAGCGGTTGTGCCGCAACATTTTCCCCTCCTTTCCCACTATCCTGTTTCGACGATCAAAGGCTAACACGTAATACTCCTATCACGCTGCACTTATCAATTACTATACACAAAATCATGCATGTGTGACATCCCTCTATACAATCATCATAGTGTACACTAACAACATCCAGAAAGTAAGGTTTTTCAACTTTTTGGTCAAATTACACGCATTACTATATCATTCTAGGCTTCCTCATGTTTTACCTGACTGATTTGTGGTCGTTCACTACTTTCGAATCCCACGATCTTCTACTTTCAAACTTCAGTTCAACTTTCTTCTTCTTTTATTAAACCCCAATCACCAAAAACTTGTACTCCCGCCACCACTTCTTCCTTCTCCTTGCTCTTATTTTCCTTCAATGATGCCGCTGTTCCACAACTTTTGGCAATGTCGCACTTTGTTGCCCGTTTTCTAGTTTCCTCTTTTAGTTTCTCCACTCCAATCTTGCCCTATTTTTTTTTTTACATTTGTTAATTTCAGCAACCGCTTCCTTTGGGAGAGTGTAAGTGGGGCTTTTCTTGGGAACGTTTCATTTTAGGCGGGACTTTGCTTGCCATTGGTGCTGATGGTCCGTTACGGTCAACACCGTCATCTATTTGTTTTCCCCTCATTTATATTGAAACGACGTCATTTTGGACGTTTGCTGAAGGCTGCTAATGTGGTTCATTTCTTGCCTTTCCTTTCTGCTTGTGAGGAGACCGCTTGGGAACGGTCAATCTGATGACCGTTCCCACCCCGTATCCCTTTTTGGCCACCCAAAATGTCCCACAAATCAACATCTTTAGATGTACTGCTTCACCAATCACCAAACTCCACCTGTCACTAACACTTCCCGAGATCAGCATTGGACAGCCAACTTAGCCAACATTTTTTTTTTGACGGAACTTAGCCAACATTGGAATCACGAGAAATTTCCTTTTTTTTTATAGTTCATACAGTATATTTGGTAAAGTGATTAATTTTTAACCAATGAACAAGGTGAGCTTTAAAATTCTTCCATATATTAGGTCCGAGATTCAAACTCTATCTAATATATCACACAAAAAGTATAGTATTTTTTATATTATTAGAAAACTCAAAGAGTGCAACAGTACACTTATCTAATTTTGTAGTTTATTCTCCAGTCTTATATAAATTTCATTAGGTTTCTCCTTCCTTTCATAGTAGTACACTTGTCTGATTTGGTGGTTCATCGTCCAATCCACATAGAGTAGGAATAGAAATATATTAGATAGTTATTATTGCCGACAAAAGAAATTAATTTTATCCAATGAAAATGTTGCAAAAATTATGCATACCTAATAATTTTAGGTCAAACATAATTCACATTCTTCTAAGACTGTGAAATCTTTATTTATTCAATTAGGAAAAAACTAATTGCGTAGCTTGTCGTGGTTGGTCCAAACACGATCACAATAAAATTTCTTACTCACTCATCCTTTGATCAAGGGGGTTTTGGATATCTTAACTACATTCAAATTATAATTTATAATTATTTAGGAGTTTTTGTTTCACTTTATCATTTTTAAATTTATCATCAATTTACTCCTAATGTGTAATTACACTTGTACAAGATCCGATGTATGTACGCATATATGCTTTTTCTTTTGTATCTACAACATAATATATTTATCTATGGCAACAACATATTAAATGCCATAATAGTTACTTGTTTTATTCCATTGTCAAAGTTTTTTGGCTCCTAAACTAATAATCATCATTTTGAAATCAATACAAACGATTAGCTTCTTTTGAAATTTGTTTCTGGTGCAGTCTTTTTGTAAATCTTAATACATGTTTACCAAGTGATTATTTTCAATTTGGAGCCCGTCTAACTTTATCCATTGTCATCTCAATTAGAGGTAATCATTACATGTAAATAGAGAAAAGAAAATACAAACGTTGCAAGTCTGATTGTTAAAAAGAAAAAAAATTCTCAATCATTATTTGAGGGTTAACTTCTTTCTATTTTCTTGTTTTACCCCTAAACTTTATGTACTTTTACTTCTACAAAATAGACGCTTTCATTTGCCTTCTACATGCCATTTGCAAATTAGTTTGTAGACACTACTAATAATTTAATAATGTCTAATTACTAAAGTTGAGACATAAGAACATAAGAATTATATAAGTTTTGAGTTAAAATTTTCTCCTTAGAAAGAAAAATTAAAAAGAAAGTGATATATATACATACATACATACATGCATATATGTATATATAGATATATATAGATATATATATTATACGGACTCGGGGTATGGACGGTTCAGGGGATTTTGGTCATTATCTACTGCGCGTAACTTTCTTTGTACATCGTGTAACTTTTTTTGCACATCGTGTAACTTTAGAATAAATTTTTGTGAGACCCACACATGACGTGGAAATCAAGTTACAACTTGTAATTTTAGCCACACAAATTTTTGAGATCAAATCATGGCCATTAACCGTTCAGGGACACGTGCAACTGTCCCTGCCCCATTTCCATATTATACACAGTGGCAAGGGCATATTAATTGCCGCTGCAACATTCCAAAGTTTGACAGACGGTCGGAAACTGCGAAAATCATAAGGCGGAGTTCACGAAGATGATCTAAGAACTAAGAAGCTACAGCTGGCCCCTTTACAAACCGTACATTCCAAACCTCATCCTGACCGTCAGATAAAACTGACGGATCAGATTTCTACACTAAATTTCCTAGAACCCCACCTCAATCCAACGGTCGATATTTGTCCACTCAAATTTCTGATTTTAAAAAATTGAATATCCAACATTTCTGATTTCCCAACTGTTAAGAGTCCACTTTGTTTCAGATCTCCCAAAACAAACCAACGCCACCACCATTATCCATGGCGTCTCTGGCCCTCACCTCCTCCCTAAATCTCCGTCTCCGGCCAAACCCACCTCGCAAGGCCCACAACCAATCCCCCTTCACCTCCCTGAAACCGAAATTCCAATTCAACAATGAGAACAAATGGCAGAAATTCTCCCATTTCACCAGCAGAAAATTCGATGGCAAGACTTTTACTAACATTTCCCCCTCAACAGAACGGCGAGGCTTGATCGTAAAGGCCGCTGCAGCGTCGGCCGCATCACCGGGGAACCCATCAGCGTCTTCTGTTCCAGTGGAAATGAAACAACCCCCGCAACAACCATGGCAAGGCGCGGCCATGAAGCCATTGATTGCTTCAATTGCTACTGGAGTTCTTCTTTGGCTGGTTCCTGCACCTGCCGGAGTTTCAAGAAACGCCTGGCAATTATTGGCGATTTTCTTGGCTACAATTATTGGGATTATTACTCAACCTTTGCCCCTTGGAGCTGTGGCGCTATTGGGATTAGGAGCTTCTGTATTGACTAAGACGCTTACTTTTGCGGGTGCTTTTTCTGCATTTGGCGACCCAATTCCATGGTTAATTGCTCTTGCATTTTTCTTCGCTCGGGGGTTTATAAAAACTGGGCTTGGGAATAGGATTGCATATCAATTTGTGAAGTTATTTGGGAGTTCTTCACTGGGATTGGGTTACAGTTTGGTTTTCAGCGAGGCCCTTTTGGCCCCGGCTATTCCCTCGGTTTCCGCAAGGGCTGGGGGAATTTTCTTGCCATTGGTGAAGTCACTATGTGTAGCTTGTGGGAGCAATACTGGGGATGGGACTGAGAGGAAGTTGGGATCATGGTTGATGTTGACTTGTTTCCAGACTTCGGTAATTTCGTCTTCTATGTTCTTGACTGCCATGGCTGCAAATCCTTTGGCTGCGAATTTGACTTTGAATACCATAAATAGGCCGATAGGGTGGATGGATTGGGCTAAGGCAGCCATTGTACCTGGATTGGTGTCATTGGTGGTGGTGCCATTGCTTTTGTATTTGATTTATCCTCCCATGGTGAAAAGTAGCCCTGATGCTCCTAAGCTCGCTCAGGAGAAGCTGGAGAAGATGGGACCAATGTCCAAGAATGAGATTATCATGGCTGCGACGCTGGTTCTCACAGTATGACTCTGTATACCTCCACATTTCTCGTATCTGAAATTTTATTTTTTATGCATGCTTTTTTAAGAAATTCAATTGTGCTGCAATTGCTGATTAAATTTGTTTTTCTACTTTTCTACTAATGCTTTATGTTAGTGATTGGTCATGATTCTTGACAAATTGCTTATGACAGTGTTCTGTTTTGTGCATATATCAGATCTCAGTGTAAAGTGTTACAAAATGCCTATGGTAACAAATCAGATCCTTATGTTTGTTTGCCATGCAGTAATATTAAAACGTTGCAGAGTCAGTCCTCTGAAGAATGAAAGTAATGCAACTATTTTGTGCAATTACCTACACTGGTGTCTTGTAAAAGTAGTTAAAGTTGAATAAAGACATTATAAGAGTATGAGATTTTTTTAAGGTTGTAACGTGCAAAGGTTCTGATTTTTGTTAAGGAGCAATTTCTAAGATCTAAAAACATTACGCATTTAGTTGTTTATTGTTTGGTCATTTTTGACCTTTGAAGTACTGGCTACGGCTGGTTTTCCTGTGTTTACTTTTGGTGAGTTTGATTGATGATATCTGAGATACCTAGGTGAACTTCTGTTCTGTTGACCAATTTGAGTGCCAAAGTGGCATAATTTGGAGTGTTTTTTTCCCCAGCAGGGAAATGGTGGGATTTAAGAAGCGGGGAGGGGGAGGAGGGATCTGAACCTATGACCTCTACATCCTGAGACTTCAACCTAATTAGGAGTTAGATGAGTAGTTTGTTGGTAAGAAAATTAATGTAGTAGGTAGACTTTGATATGCATTATATACTTTTATGATGTTTTATTTAGCTTTGCTCTAGTTCATATAAGCTGAAGTCAATGATGCCATGGAGCTTTAATAGATATATGCAGGACATGGCCCCAAACCTATTAAAATTTTTTTGAAACTCTATTTGACATCTACTTGTTTTGACAGCTCGTAAAAGAATATACGAAATCTGTTCTCAGCCTCTCCACTTTTTGAACATATTAGAGATGTAGAGCACTCATTTTGTCTCCTCTGCTTCTAGGTGTGTTGTTTTCTTTATTAATGGTGCTCCACCTGCAAGATAAAAGAACCTCTACCTTTATTTCTTAACATACTAAATTTATGTTGAGAAACAGAAATTATGGAAGCCTTTTTTCCTGTTTTCTGAGGCTACTTGTATCTTATGTTACTCTGTGTTTTTCAATAATTCTACTCTCTTTTATCACATTTAGTTTTCTTCTGTTACACCTATCTTGATTGCAAGATGATTCATTTATATTGCAACAGGTAAACACTAAGTTGCTGATCAAAATACCTTTTCATGATTGGTCTCTATGAGCAAGTATAGTGTGGGCATAATTCATGATCTGTAGTCAACTAATAAAGGTCATACCTAACATATCTGGCGAGCATCTATTCCTACGTTTCTGCTAGGATTTTTTCCATGGGGTTTACCTGTCAACATGTGTAGCAACAAAACTTTTTCGGTGCCACCTTCAGAGTGCTCCTACAAAGTTTATTGTTAGGGATAGGTAGATATTTTAGCTCTGTTTTTGTCCAGGATTTCCTGTTGGGAGTTTTCTGCTAGACTTAGATGCAGCATTATGGGGGGATTCCAGTATGCTCTTTCATATAATTTTTCTCTGTGTGCAAGTTGTCTTTACTGGTTTATCTATTTCTGAAACAGGTAGATCTCAAATAATTTTGTGCTTAGCTCAAACCACTATCTTTTAACTCATCGTTGCTTGCTAGTACTTTGTAGGCAAATTTACGGAAGGTCCTTCTTCTTCTTCTTCCATGCATATTGCACAACTGGACCTTATTGTACTTTTGTTTTTCTTCTTTTTATACAAGGAGTGGTGGGAAAACCTTATTATACCTTGTGTTCCCTTTGTGTTAAATAAAGTGAAAAAGCTGTTCCTTGACTGGGTTTTCTTTTCCCTTCTATATGTTCTCTTATGCTTCAATGCGAAAAAGAAATTCCTGGTGGGTAATTATCTACCTGTTGGCTATAACCTGATGATGGATTACCCTAAGGAAAGGTGAAGGCTTTAATCATTGCACTGAATGAATTGATAGACTGATTGTGAGTTGGTTTCTATTCATGCATAGTGCTACATCCTTCATATATGCTAAACCTTCTCTCCTGCTACTATTCTTTCGTGTTGTGGCAATAAAATGTGTTTGCATACCAACATACTGGCTAATTTTGAAACTATTCCAGGTTTGGTTAACAGTAAAAGTTGTTTTCTTGCATCGTTTAAGCACTGCTCTTTGCTTCTGTCATCCCTATGTATCCTGGTTATGTTTTTATCTGCGATTAATCCTTTAATCCAGTCTTAGTTTATTTCTCTTGATGTGTAGCTTGTATCTAGCATCATCTTAAGAGTTATTTTTATCTGATCTGTTGGTGTTACTCTGTTGTTTGTATCATCTGCTTCATGAGAACAGGCCTTGCCGAATGTTTTATTAGTTTGATAATGCAGTTTTGTTGCCATCTATCTGATTGGTCAATACTTATTTGTTGAGTTTGTATCATGTTGAACTTGGTGTTGTTTCTGTAGTTTATTACTGTTATGTGATAGATACTGTGATTTTATTATAAACAACATATGACTTTATTGGTGACATGAGATCCCTTGTTTGCTTGCAATACAAACTTTGGTAGGGTTGGAGAATCGCACAAATAAAAATGAGACAAAATATCTTGCCGACATAGCATGGATAGTTTTTATGGCTTTGGTGGATCTTTTAGGTCATATAAGTATCTTAGAGGTGTTTAAATATTTTGGTTATTTTGCCAGCTAAAGCCAGATAAGCATGAGTTTTTTCCCATGCCTACGTTGCATTTTTCTAGTTCTTGTTTTCCCTGGTTGTTTGTCTGGGAAGAGCTTCTCATCTTTTCATTTTGATGAAGACTTTCTGTTGTTTGTGGTCTTTGTGTGCTTCCTATGATATTTAAGAATGAAATCGGTGATTTTGTATGATTATGCCCAAAAATGAGTTTATATAGTTTATTTCCCAGTTGAGCCATCTGTACCTTTTATATCTGTGCTATATCAGGTCGGGCTTTGGATTTTTGGAGGTGCACTAAATGTGGATGCCGTAAGTGCTGCAATTCTTGGATTGTCTGTCCTCCTTATCACTGGTGTTGTCACATGGAAGGAATGCTTAGCTGAATCAGTTGCTTGGGACACCCTAACATGGTTTGCTGCACTTATTGCAATGGCTGGGTATTTAAACAAATATGGGCTTATCTCATGGTTTAGCCAAACTGTTGTCAAGGTTTGGTTCGCTCTCTTTTTCGTGTGTTCTTAGTTATATAATTGTTAATGCTCTTTTTTTTTTAAATTTTGTTAAATGGTGCAGTAATTGGGTAAATTAATATCGGTGATATATCTTTATTCTAAAATATGCTGTGTTCAGAGAATGTCTATATGTGATTATGTTTCTGATATGTGGGTAGTTACATATTTGATTGTCACTCAAAATTTGTGAACTGAACTTCTTCGCATGCTTGGTCACTAATTGGGTTCCCTTACCTCCTGCTTTAAAATTGTTATGCTCTTCAAGTTTTCTCTTAAAGATCATAGGGTGAAGCATTTGGTCACTCTTTCATGAGTGGCCGGCCAATTTTATTTTGTCCAACTTGTCTTGTGATCCTTTTCTTTCTTTATTTTGTTACTTATTTGTACTTTCTCTACACTCTCCATAATCTAATTATGATGTTTGTATCTCGTTTTTTACCGTTCTAAACGACCTTTACCATTTGACATGCATGAAGCTCCAACACTGCAACTTCTGGGCTTTGCCATTTATATTATTTTGTTTTGCTCGGAGATTCATTCTTTTGTCCAATTCTCCACATTTCATGATTCATTTTTCATGTGCTTTTTCTTCCAGCATGTATGTTATTAAGGAATTCTTTGATGAGAATTTGTACGGTCTGAAAATAGTTATTCTCACTGTACAGGGTATCATCATTTATTATGGCAAAGTGCATGGATGGTGTCTATATGTGCTTTTAGATTCAGTTATGCATATTTTTGGGGTTGTAGACATTTTTGTGTGCCATTATGTGCAAAAATGTCAACACTTTTTTATGTGTGCTTATTGGTCAATTGAAGAATGTCTATGGTAAAAAAATGTCCACTTTGACTTGCCAAAAATAAAGAAAAAGAAAAGAACCAACCATCTGCATCTTCATCTAATACCTTTGCAAATTATATTGTTGCGATTGTTTTCCATATGTGATGGATATCTTACAGTAAGTTTAGCAAGTATTGTTGGCTGAAACAAGTACAAAAAAGGGTTATGATTGATTATATTCTGCACATATTATTTTGGTAGTCCTCCATGGAAACTGACCTTCCTTCAATTGCATCCAACATTTATGGGTGGTTAATTTATATGCTTTCTTGCAGTTTGTTGGTGGATTGGGTCTGTCTTGGCAGCTTTCTTTCGGCATTCTTGTTCTTCTCTACTTCTATTCTCACTACTTCTTTGCCAGTGGGGCTGCTCATATTGGTGCCATGTTCACAGCTTTCTTATCTGTTGCCAGTGCTTTAGGCACTCCATCATACCTTGGTGCATTGGTTCTCTCCTTCCTCTCTAACCTAATGGGCGGCCTAACACACTATGGCATTGGATCGGCACCTGTGTTCTATGGTGCAGGCTATGTGCCCCTTGCACAATGGTGGGGTTATGGATTCCTGATGTCTGTTGTCAATATTCTCATCTGGCTTGGAGTTGGAGGGGTCTGGTGGAAGGCCATTGGCTTGTGGTAGAGAGTTGCTGATTAAACCTTAACAGTTTTCCTGCCTAAAAATGGCTTTGAAGGTCGTCATTTGCTATGTAGACAGGATGCTTAGCATAATGTTTCTGATTCTTTACTTGATAATAAGATTCTGATAGACTTGATGGAGAGGGGTTAGGGTATGGCGGGATATAGATGATGGCAATTTGCAGCTGAAATTAGAATTTTGTACTTAAAATTTTGACATTGCATGGGAGCTGCAAATTGTAACGGTTATTTTAGACACTGTATGACCATTTTGTTTGGACGTTCCTTCTCATTTCAGATTTTTGGCTGAGGTTATGTCTAATACATATACTTTGTTTTCTTACTTAGCTTGGTCTTAACTCGTTACTTGAACAAAACTGCAAATAATTTGGTGAAAGATTTTGTTTGTAATAAAAAAAAATGGAGCAAATATTTTGTTTTTGCAGCTGCAACAAAATTTGGTTTGAAGATGTAAAAAAGAATTGGAGTAAATATCTTGTGCAATAAGTTGTAGAAATATTGACGTACATTGACGATTCATGCACACGAGTTACATAGAATGACTTATATGATCATATTGTTATCATATTAACTGGAATTGGAGAAATCAAAATCACCTACCAAGACATAATGCTATTGAATTTGTCAACTAAAGAGAGTAGAGTTTCTCGAGTTAATTTGTGATGAAATTAGTTTGGTGAATGTGCGTACAAATTTGTAAAAACAAAAGAAATACACATTATGTAATTATATACACTTTAATGAAGAGAACTATTCACTTCTACACAAAAAAAGAGGTTTTAGACAAATAAATAAACGAATAATGAGGATACAAAAAAGAGGCTATATTGGAGGATAGAACGAAAGATTAATGTAACGAGTGTTAGGTGATATTTGTGTTTATTTATAATTATTTTAAAACTCTAATGAGTATTACTATGGGATGTTAAACGTAATAGATTTTACATGCGTATACATACAAATGTAATAAATGATGGAGAAATTTTAGAAAAAGTACGCCTAATTCTACACATTAAATGGATTAGTACGAGTCATAGACTAAAATATAGAATACAGAACCGTAAAATATCGTAGTAATATTAACAAATAATCAAGCCAAGTAATAGGAATAGAAAACATGATTGGAGAAAATAAAAATAAGAAAAAAAGCTTTGGGTTGATTGATAAAAAATAACAAAATCAACAATCTAGCAAAACAGGAACTTAAAATGTGATAGTCCCACCTCCCCCTAAGGCGAACCAAAGGGTTCGGCGGACCGCCTGCTCAACTCTCGCCGGAATTTAGTCGTTCACTTCAATTCTCAATCAAAACCGGAATAAAACCACAAAATAAACATAACAACGATCCATAACTTAAAGCGAAACTTATATACATTGTTATCTCAAACGGGAGTACAACATCGAATATACAAAGGTTCTCATTTCGTCATACAACCAGCCCGTGCCAAGCACTAGGGCGAGAACCATCACAAAAACCATGAGTTAGACCAAGCTAGTCTATACAGAGCTCTCGTCCTTGCTCGCCTTTCCCTGTTAAGGAAAACAAAACTAAAGGGATGAGTTAAAAGTTTAGTGAGGTTCCGAATACATAGGCAAACAAGAAGTTCAATTCATTCATTACATATAACCAATAGTTCATTCATTACATATAATTCATTCATTCATTACAATTCATTCAAGTTCATACGGAACATTATTGGACGGGTATTAAGGAATTATAGGCAAGGTAGTTCGTCGAAGACCAAGCTACAGGTATTAGATATTCAAAGTGAGGTAAAACCTAGATCATTACAGTCAGGCCATCTCAAATCAAATAAAGACTTACCAAGTCCTGACGGTCATAGTAAAAGAAAACAGGTCTTAGGTGTGAATTTCTTAATGTGCCCTACAATCTAGTCACCCTCCAGAAACCCTAGCCAGACGAGTATGAGATCCGTCCATAATAACACTTCCATATCCAATCTTCTCAATCGGTCTAATTACTAGGTCAAATGTAAGAGCTCTCATACCTTGGCCTTTGCCATCAAGACTTACTTCAAATTCAATCAAGGTACAGACCCTTATTTCAGCACTCTCCACCCTTTGGTACTCAGGTCCAAAAATCTAAAATAAGATAATTCACAACTCGAGCCGGCCGGTCCCAAGAGTAAATCATCCATATTATAGATTCCTACCCGACATACATATCTATCTTCCTCAAGTTCCATGATAGAGATTTTACACTTATAACATGCACGGTTCATAGCTTATACTCAAAAGAGTACTTAATACTTTAGACACCTTCACCAAAAGCAGGACCATAACACTACTTGGCCCAACCTCACTCCGCGCAGAGACCACGCGAAGCAGCTCTGATACCACCTGTGACAGCCCCACCTCACCCTAAGGCGAACCAAAGGGTTCAGTGGACCGCCTGCCCAGCTCTCGCCAGGACTATGGAGTCGATTCACACAAACCTTATATAGTACGCGCGGGACCTCAACGAAAACGAACAATTAGAGACCACCAAACCATACGGAAGTACGGGACGCCGATTAAACACTTATACATATATTTACATTGGAATCATGAACAAATGAACCAAAATACAAGTCAGAGTATTCACGCTACACAAAATACAATTAGGGTTTAGTTACAGATGAGCATAAACAAGAGAAGTCCTACTACTAGCTCAACTCTTTTCTTCCAAAAATCTTGGTTTCAAAACATGGAACCCTGTAAGGAAAACAAAGGTAACAGAAAGGGGTGAGCTTGTTCTCAATGAGGTACTAGACATATAGCAGTAAAATCATGGCATTTCACGTTTAACAAATCAGGTACACATGCCAGATGTAAAATAAAGTAGTTAGACACAACGATTCAAATAGGAAGGATAAAGGTGGCTCTCAGGAGCCAAATTCCCATTTGCTTCACCGGAGCTTGATCGAAATAATAGTTGACACTCCGTCAACGCTAAAGGAGTAACCAATACCGTAGACTCCACTTTCTCCGATTCCTTCCACCTCACATATCCCTACCGAGCCCGAACTCCAGTCAGATCAGAAATGGTAATACTCGAGAATACCGGAATCAAGGGTCTCAATACCCAAAGATCCCAAAACAGACTACCGTGGTTAATTATCTAATCGACCAGGCCCTTGCCGGCCCGACTCGAGTAAGTAGCCACAGGTGTTGAGCTCAGAGGTTATAGAAAGGTCGTTGGATACAAACTTCCAAACGGCGTCAGAACAGATACAGATACAGATAACAGATTCAGATTTGCACCAAAATTGGCATATGAACAGACAAGAGAACAAGTGTGATAAAGTACACCCTCGTCTCAAACAAAATAAACGATAGTTCAGTCGTTCATATCACAGATTGCATGTACAGAAACCGAGTTAAACAACAAGTGAGGGGAGTGGTACACTTACCGGTTCAAGTACGGATACTTCAAAAGTTTTCACTTCAAACTGGCTTTAATCGCCAAGAAACCCTAAAATAACCGAAGTAAAATAATTGAAGGTTCCATTTCCAAAATCGAGTAAACAGAATGCACATGTGAGGCTCGACTACTAGTCGCATGCCTCGCCAAATAATTACTAATGCAAGGGTGCAAAACATGATTTTTTGGGAACGAAAAGGTAACATGAAGACCTAGGGCACAAAAACCCAAAAGCCCTTCAGTTCTATCAAAAGGCAACTCAAACTTAAAGGAACCAAACGGCCCAGAAAATTTGACAACATTTCCCCTTAATTTGCTTACTTTTCCAGCCATCATGGCTTCGTTGTTTTTCCTCAAGTCAGTCCAATTCAACACATAAGAAATCTCAATACAATAGCCCTTCAACTAGGCTCAAGTCCATCCAAACACAAAGCAAGTCTAGGAATGCAACTAGAAATCAAGTTTTTAAAGACAAAAGCTAAATAGCAGGTTTGATGTCTCTTAGCGGAGGAGGCACAACTAAGGCTACGCTTATCGGATTGGGTGAAATGTATACCCTTTCGAAGCTAAGTCAAAGGCCTACAACTTTGATGAAGACCACTCAGTCCAGTTCATAGTGTAGCTAGGTCAAAATTGAAATATACGAAACCAGAATCTCACAAACAAGTTGGCTAACCGCACAATTGTTAAACAGCAATAACTCAGGCTACTGAAGTCCGATTGAAGTGTATCTTATGGCGTTTCGAAGCCAAAACACAAGCCTACATTTATTATGATGACCTCCAAAGCCAAATCATGCATTTTCATGATAAAAAATGGAAAACTACACGAAAACAGAAATCTGGGCGCGAAACAGGTTTCTTGGACAGTTAAGGGTATTTCGGTCATTTCACATGCTACAGTGGTTGGATCAAGTTCAAATTTTGTAGTCAACTATTTTATACCATTGGCTACAACTTTCATGTTTTGGCCAAAATCTAATTCAGTAAGAATCAGGGTGAAAAGTCACGGTCAGTTTGGGTGAAATGACAACCCTGTTTGCTAAACTCCTACCTAGGCCAGTCTGGGTATTTCCGAATTTACACAAGCTACGAAACTCAGATTGGGCTGAAAAGTTACAGGAACCTATACAACATCATTCTCTACAACTTTCATGAAGACCATTTAGTCCAGTTCTCACCCTAACTAGGTCCAATTTACCAAAATATCCCCAGATTTTCCAGTTCGAAATTCACAGCAGAATTCAACTAGCAGTCCTGATTCATTCACTCATATCTCAGCACACACAACTCCAATTCGGGTAATTTTAAACCCATTTGAAAGCTAAGATACAAGGCTAGAATTCTTAAGAAGACATAAACAACCAAATCGATAGTATTCCCAGTCAAACTATCCAATTACCAAATCTGATTACTATTCTCGGATAGAAACAGGGTAGCAGGGGTAGTTTGGTCTTTTCATAGGCTACGTTACTCCAATTGAGCTGAAATTTTGCAGGCTACTATAAAACATCATCCTCTACAACTTTTAGGTTTTGTGCTAAGGCCAATTCAGCTTCTAACTAGGCGTAACAGCACCGGACAGAATAAGAAAAATTGAAAACCCTAAACTGGAATTCATGCCTTCAAGTGTTAATCTTCCACAAAACAACATCTAAAACAACTAAAAACCACTAATAAGCAATGAATTGAAGTAAAGTTAATGTTCTTGGTAAAATACCTTATCTCCCTAAGAAAGATGGTAGCTTAGGCTTTGTCCTCCAAAAATAACTCCACAAACACCTTGGAAACTACTTGGAAAGTAAGTTTTATGGAGTAGTTTGCAAATTAATCGGTTAAAACTCAAGATTTGGATAAGAAATTGAAGTGGAAGATGATGGAATTTTCTCTCTTTTCTCTCTCTCTAATTCAGCCAAGGAAGACAAGAAAATGAATGAATTTTGGTCAATTTTTGATTTATTGGTAAAGGTAAAGTTAAATGGTCAAAGTCCAAGAGTGAATAGGATGGTGACACTTGTCACCTTTTGCTTAAAGCTTATCTCTTTGTCTCTCTAATTGTGACAGCCCCACCTCCCCCTAAGTCGAACCAAAAGGTTCGGCGGGCCGCCTGCCCAGCTCTCGCCGGGACTCAGTCATTCACTACAGTTCTCAAATAAATTACGAGATAAATGTCAAATATACATTAAATTCTCCAAGAATTACATATCAAAAGCGAAGCGGAAACAATTCCCAACTATACATAAAATGATTCCAACATCCAAATTGTACAAGATATAGGCCATCCAAACACGTGCACAAGTACTACAAGCCCTTCCTTCGCCACGAGCCCTGTGGAGGGGAATAAAATATTTTTGGGGTGTGCTAAAAGCTCAGCGAGTAACCAGAAAAATCAGTAATCAAATCGGTTTCACAATAGTTCATTTCAATGATGTCATATATCAATGATGTCATAAATCAAATGATAAGTCCAAAAACAACTACAACATTTGCAAAACAGTAAATATGGAGTATCAATAATTCAAGAAACATTTACAATGGAAAGCGATAGTAACATTCATGAAAAAGATACGTTCGTTCTCCTGACATTTCCTCCTTCCTTCAAACTTTTGAAAAATGCATTTTCGTTTCTTTTATAAATAAATGCCTCGCTCATTTGGTCATTCATTTCATTCACCAGACTCCACCAACCTCCACCAACCTACAAAGATAATACTCGAGTATACCAAACGTTCACCCAAGTCCCTAATCGCCCGACCGAGACCGTTTCTGGCTCGAGACGACCGGTAACAAGGGGCAATGGCCAGTTCAGCCCAAAAGGCTTACATCATGCACAACTAGCATTTCAATAATTAAATCCTTGAAAATTGCACAGTTATTTAGGTCGAGTGCGATAAAGTACACACTCGCCTAGAAAGCTCGTTTTGGAAATCATTCAAAACACTTAACACGTTATCAATCAATAATACAAGTCATGAAGTCAAGAAAATATAGCAAATAAGGAACACTCATATGCAAGCACGCATGATATGCAAGAAAATAGTTCAAAAGTAACTTTGGAAACAATTTAAAGGTAAATAATGCAAGAAAACGGTATAAAAGTAACTTTGGAAACAGTTCAAAAGTAAATAATGCAGGAAACGGTTCATAAATAACTTCAGAAATAGTTTGAGGTCACTCACCTCAATGGCTCAGAATCATCCATCATATAACATTGCATTGCTCAAATCCAAGTCTTAGATCACAAACTCAATGCAAACAAGGCCTTTAAAAGTTCGGACAGCACTTCCCCTAAATTTGCTTACTTTTCCAGCCATCAGGGCTTCATTATTTCCTCAACTAGTCCCAAAGGTATACGCACAACAACAATTTCATCCAATAGCCATTCAGCAAGCTCCAAGTAGTACTAGTACAAGTCAAGCTAGGGAAAAGTTCGGAAATGAAAGTTAAGCTCAAAACCAGAAAAATAGCTTTTGACGTCATTTTACGGTAATGGTACCAAAGGCACTACAATTGTCGGATGAAGGTCCAAGATCCACCGTTTCGAAGCTAAGAGACAGGGCTACAATATTGCAGAAGGTCACTCAACCCAGTTTCGAGTGTAACCAGGTCAAAAATGCAAGAAACTACACCAGAACCGGAAAATAGATTCACAGAACGTATTCTAGCGGAAACATCATAAATCAGGCTATCCAAGTCCAAATCCAGAAATTCCAAAACCAGCTGAAAACTAAGAAATAGGGCTAAATTTCATCAGAAGGCCTCAACAACCAATTCGGAAGCAATTCCAGACAAAACAACCAATTACAGGCGCAATTCTTACATTCGGGTAAAACAAGAACAGCAATAGTAATTTCGACGTTTCTCATTCTACGCTACTCCGATTGACCTGAAATTTGGTAGACACCTCTAAAATGTCATTCCCTACAACTTTCATGTTTTAAGCCAAGGCAAATTCGGCCTCTATCTATGAGCTACAAATTCGGGCAGAATGAAGAACATCAAACCCTAACTTTCCAAGATTTCTTCCAAAACAGAAATTGTTTGCAATTAACCACTTTTTTCACCTCATAGAGTCCTTAAACATAATTTCCAATCATCATACATGACCCCATAATCATATCCATATGAAAACAGAAAAATTCCCAATAATTATGAACTTCACCAATTCAACCAAAATCAACATATAATCCATAAAAGTGCATCTTATACCACCACCAATCATGAATTGAACATCATTAGAGGAAGGAGAGGGGTCCTTCACAACTCACCTGAGCAATACAAGAGATAGAGCAACTAGTCACCTTAGCTTTCCAAACAACTTCACAACCAAGCTCAACTCCACCAAACTAAGAGGTTTTATGGAAAACTTTCAAGTTTAATCGGTTGGAATTGAAGATTGAGTGAGATAAGAAGCTAGAAAGTTGAGAGATTTTTCTTCTTTTCCTTTGAGAGAGAGCCGGCCATGAAGCATAGAAATAGGATGATTTTTGGCAATTTTTTTTGGTATTTATTTGGTAAAGTTAAATGGTCAAAGTCCAAGATTAAATCACAAGGTGACACTTGTCACCTTTTGGTTCAAAACTTATCTTTTTGTCTCTCCAATACAAATATCTTAACACTTTGTAAAATAATATCACTTAATACAAAATTCCAACAATTTGTCAAAAATATAATGCATTTACCGCACTTGCGGGTCCCACGTTCAAAATACGCTCTTAATTTCTCAAAAACTAACCGATACTAGAAAAATCATTTTAAAACTATCTTTGCTCATAAATTTTATCTGGGAAATTTTTCTAATCAAGAAAACGTAGAAAAGGCGGGCGATTAAAAAAAATAAACCCTAGAAAATTAGAAAATTTCTGGGTTCTCAAACTCATTCTTTTCAGGGCGTCACACTAATACTCATCCATATAGGTAACTTCTAATTATCTCTTAACACCTAATATATTAATCCTGGTATACAAAACATAACCTAATCGGTCGAATTTATCGCGCTTAACGCCACTAGTGGGTCCCACGTCCAATATACACTCTTTATTTCTCAAGAACTAATTTATACTAGAAAAATAGTTTAAAAACTATATTTACTTATAAAATATCAAAAATATAAATATAATATGGTATAATGACGGAAAATGCAGGCGAGGAAATGAAATAAATAATATATAAAATTAGAAAAATTTACGGGTCCTCACACTCTCTCCCCCTTAAAGAAATTTCGAGACGAAATTTCCTTCTCACGAATCTATCAAAATCTGTGTTAGATGGCGGATCATACCTTCTACGTCCTTAGACGAGACAAAGACTTGAAGTTGCTTTAGGGAATTCACCTGAGCCAGTACTTTTGATCCCGTCCCTTTTCCTTTCGTCAGTCCAGGGTTAGTCTTGATTGGTTGTTGGGTTCTTTTCCCTTCGCGTAGTACAACTGGGCAGTTCTTATGATACTATACCAAGTATCACGTGTATACAGATTAAAACCTTAAAGCATACTTCGTATATCAAGAGTTTCACACCTTATGCCACATTTTTGTCTTCACAAGCTCTCTACTTACTTCCAAAACTCTCAATCTCGACACGCTAATAATCAAACCAAGTTCATACGGAACATTATTGGATGGGTATTATGGAATTACAGGCAAGATAGTTCGTCGAGGACCAAGCTACAGGTATTAGATATTCAAAGTGAGGTAAAACCTAGATCATTACAGTCAGGCCATCTCAAATCAAATAAAGACTTACCAAGTCCTGACGGTCATAGTAAAAGAAAACAGGTCTTAGGTGTGAATTTCTCAATGTACCCTACAATCTATTCACCCTCTAGAAACCCTAGCCAGACGAGTATGAGATCCGTCCATAATAACACTTCCATATCCAATCTTCTCAATCGGTCTAATTACTAGGTCAAATGTAAGAGCTCTCATACCTTGGCCTTTGCCATCAAGACTTACTTCAAATTCAATCAAGGTACAGACCCTTATTTCAGCACTCTCCACCCTTTGGTACATACGTCGTTGGAGTGAATCTCCTCGACTTTCAAATGAATGGGGGACGCCCAAACTCATAGACCGACCTTGGACTCTAGCCGGCAATGGGCTTGGTCGGGAACCTGGGCGAGCCATGGGATATATAAGCTCGACCTAATGAGAGGTCTTGCTTGGCATACTCGTGGAGTATCGCCTTATAAACGACTTTTGGGCCCTGGAGGTGTACGGTGGACGGAGGGAAGTAAGTGGTGATCTACGGAAATGGAAATACCGATCCGGTTGACAGAGGGTCATCGCGGGAAGGTATTCGAATGGCATCGGCAGAGCGAGTGGAACTTAGCTCCTGAGAGCTACTATATCCTTGAATTGTTTCTGATTACTTTTCCTGCTCGAATGGTTGATTATTGAAATATCACGGTTTTATGTAATAAATTTGGGATTGCGAATTGAACAATGTGCTTGCATGTGTGTTCTTGGCCTCACAAGCGTTTAGCTCACCCTATAGTTTTGTTTTCCTTAACAGGACCGAATCTCGGAGAAGTATGGAGAAACCCTTCGTTGTTCTTTTGTTTAGGATTTCTACTATATTTTGGCTATGCCCTGGTTTGGATTATACTTTTGGAATTGAAATGTAAAAATTTGGGCCCTGACGTGTATTTAGAATTTAAGTCGTATTATGATTACCCGATGTACTGGTTACATGTTAAGTGACTTGTTAAGTTTGAACGCTTCCGCCTTATTTGTATTCATGTTGCTTTCTTCGAAATGTTCGGTTTGGTTTTAAATTGAATGGAATTGCTTGAGTCCTAGCGAGAGTTGGGCAGGCGTCCTGCGGATACCCTTTGGTTCGCCTTAGGGAGATGTGGGGGCGTCACACAAAACATAACCTAATCGGTCAAATTTATCGCGCTTAACGCCACTAGTGGGTCCCACGTCCAATATATACTTTTTATTTCTCAGGAACTAATTTATACTAGAAAAATAGTTTAAAAACTATATTTGCTTATAAAATTTCAAAAATATAAATATAATATGGTATAATGATGGAAAATGCAGGCGAGGAAATGAAGTAAATAATATATAAAATTAGGAAAATTTACGGGTCCTCACAAAGGGGATAAAGGTGCCCCTTCTAAGTTTGGACGAGGAGCCGGAGGGGGACGACAATTGGGTATCGGCAGAGGGGCTCAGCCCAGGAGTGGCCCAGCGGGGAGAGGCCAAGGCAGAAGTTTTCAAAGGGGTTCAGGTTCGGCGTCCCGTGGACCTTGTGGGTACTGCGGGAAGCCCAATCATTCCGAGGATAATTGCTGGAAGAAAGGGTGCAAATGTCTGCGTTACGGAAGCGCAGACCACCAGTTTGCTACTTTCCCAATCCTAAAGCAAGACGGAAAGGGAAGTCAACCATCGCCAAAGCCCAACGCTGGATCAGCTAAGGGGGACGGGACGAAACCTAAGGTCGCAGCTCGAGTATATTCGTTAGAGTCCCAACAGGTCCTAGATTCCTCCGAGGTCGTAGAAGGTACGATCCCTGTATTCCACCATTTTGCCAAAGTTTTAGTAGATCCTGGTGCCACCCATTCCTTTGTTAACCCTGATTTCATGTGTGGCATTGACATAAAACCTGCTAGTTTACCTTACGACCTATAAGTTAGTACGCCTACGGGGAATCATCGTTTGGTTTATAGGGATTGTGAGGTTTGGGTAGGAGAGAGGAGATTGTTAGGGGACTTGATTAGCCTGTCCATCAAGGGGTATGATGTGATTCTGGGCATGGACTGCTAGCTAGGTATAATGCCCAATTGGACTGTAAAAAGAAAGTGGTGGAGTTCCGCATTCCTGGGGAAACGACCCTAAGGTTAGATATAAGGGGAAGGTTAGCCTCATCTGCCCTGATCTTGGGCATTCGGACTAGAAAACTGTTAAACAAAGGGGCGCGGGGATTTTTAGCCTTTCTAATCAACACCCCCACGGATAAATTGAAGGTGGAGGACGTATCCATAGTAAGGGAATACCCGAATGTATTTCCTAACAAATTAGTATCCTTACCCCCGAAGAGAGAGGTAGAATTCAAGATCGACTTGCTACCGGGTGTAAGCCCCGATGCAACCAAATACAACCAAAATACTCAACCAGACAAGTAGTCAAGTAAATACAATGACAAAGAATATAAGCAATTTTAAAGCACAAAAATAGAGTAACAATAAAGTAAAAGAAATTCAAACCAATCAAACTCCCAAGCTTCTTCCAAACTTGCAGTTGAATCCACCAAATAGTTTCTTCAAGTGATGGTAGTGCTAACCAACTTGTACAAGTGAAGGCTCACTCCTTCCTCACCCCAAACATACTTTGGTTGAGCAAAGGAATTTTACTACTCTCCAAGTAAACCCTCAACTAGCTACAATTGAAAGCTTACCCTTTCAATTAAGAACTACTTTATACAAGTGAGGCAACCTTTATCAAGGTTTTACCACTCCAAGTGATAGGTTCACCTTCACCAAGGTTTTACTCCTCCTAGAGAGTAACCTTCACTTGAGCAACCTCACAACCCAACTTTCCCAATCCCTTATACAACCAACAAAGAATATTTCTACTCAAAGATCTCACTTGTAAGCTTGTATTTAGTGTTGGCCAAAATTCCGTGTCTTCTTGTGCTTTGGGGTATTTATAGAAGGTGAGAAATGGCTCCAAAAGGCTCTCCAACGGTCAAATATTAAATGCTGTCGAAACTAGCCGTTGGCTTGTCGGACGTCCGAACCATGCGTCTGAACCACCTATCGGACGTCCGAACCATTTGTTCTGCGTCCGATAGAAATTAGAATGTTCAACGTTCATTCTTTTTGTGTCGGACGGCCGAAGCAATGAATGAGCGTCCGATCTAAGCGTCCGAAGAGTATCGTCGTCAGTCGGACGACCGATCCTCTATCGAGCATCCGATCCTCTACGTCCGAACCTTCATATTTCTTAACTTCTCTTTGATTCAAATCTTTTCGATTCTCTTTTGGATCAAAGACCTGTTCTAACAAATTTTTCACATAAAAACATTAGTCCAAATCTACATTTTGGTTTGTTAATCATCAAAACTAAGGACTGATCAACCAAGGTCAACACCGGGAACCTCGTCTATTTCAAAAACTCCGTATCGAATAGCCCCTGCGGAGCTTAAGGAGGTGAAATTGCAAAAAACACGATCTTTTGGAGCGAGGGTTCATTCAAGAGAGTGGGTCTCCTTAGGGAGCCCCTGTACTATTTGTAAAGAAAAAGGACGGTAGTTTGAGGATGTGTATCGATTATCGGGGCCTGAACAACATCACGGTTAAAAATAAATATCCACTGCCTCATATTGATGAGTTGTTCGACCAGCTGCAAGGAGCGGTGGTTTCTTGAAACTGGACCTCTGCCAGGGGTATTACCAGTTGTTAATCAGAAAAGAAGATATTCCGAAAACCGCTTTCAATTCGAGATACGGTCACTACGAGTTCGCCGTTATGCCCTTCGGACTGACCAATGCCCCTGCCGCCTTCATGGACTTAATGCATAGGGTTTTTAAACCCTACTTGGATGGATTTGTCGTGGTCTTCATCGACGACATTCTGGTTTACTCCAAAACGCACGAGGAGCACGGGAAACACTTGAGGACCGTCTTACAAACCTTAAGAGATCATCAATTGTACACCAAGTTCAGCAAGTGTGAGTTTTGGCTGGAGAAAATTTCCTTTCTAGGGCACGTAATTTCACAAGAAGGCATCTCGGTTGACCCGGCAAAGGTAGAGGCTGTGACTAATTGGAAGAGACCAGAAAACCCCACCGAGGTTTGTAGCTTTCTAGGTTTAGCGGGGTATTACCGGTGTTTCATTAAAGATTTTTCCAAGTTGGCCGGTCCTTTAACCGACTTGACGAAGAAGCATGGTCGGTTTGTGTTGAACGCCAAATGTGACGCGAGATTTCAGGAGTTAAAGAAAAGGTTGACTATGGCATCAGTTTTAGTCCTGCCTAGTGGAGTTGATGGGTTTACCATTTATACCGATGCGTCACGAGAAGGCTTAGGGTGTGTACGGATGCAGAACCGAAATGTGATATCTTTTGCCTCTAGGAAGTTAAAATTCCACGAGCAAAACTACCCAACCCATGATCTGGAGTTAGCTGTGGTTGTTTTCGCTCTGAAGAAATGGAGGCACTACCTATATGGGATAACATTTGAGGTGTACTCAGACCATAAAAGCCTTAGGTATCTTTTCTCCCAAAAGGAGCTAAATATGAGGCAGCGACGGTGGATGAAATTTTTAGAAGATTACGATTGTACTATCAACTACCATCCGGGGAAGGCGAACGTGGCAGGGCTAATGATCAAAGAGTGGGATTTGTTGGAATCCGTTTGCGAGTGCAAACCCTGCCTTAGAAGTCATAAGATGGTTTTTGGCAATATTAGGGTAACCTCCACCCTGCTGGAGTGGATTAAAGAAGCTCAAAAGGAGGATTCAATGGTGCGAAAATGGGGAGAGAAAGTGGAAAATGAAGAAACAACTGAATTCAACTTTAGTCCTGAGGGTATTTTAAAATACCGGAACCGAATAGTGGTGCCGAAAGATGAAGCGTTGAAAACGGAGATCTTAGAGGAAGCCCATCAATCCAAGTATACAATCCATCCGAGTAGCAGCAATATGTATCAGGATCTGAAAGGAGCCTATTGGTGGGACAATATGAAGATGGAAATCGCTCTATATGTGCAGAAATGTCTCATTTGCCAACAAGTTAAGGCAGAGCACCAAAAACCATCAGACTTACTACAACCCCTTGAGATACCCGAATGGAAGTGGGAGAACATCACCATGGACTTCGTTTCAGGGTTGCCGCGAACGCAAAGAGGGCATGATGCCGTGTGGGTGATCGTTGATCGATTAACCAAATCGGCTCACTTCCTGCCGGTAAACATGAAGTATTCCATGAACAAATTGGCTCAAGTGTACATGGACAAGATTGTAAGATTACATGGTGTTCCAGTGAGTATCGTCTCCGATCGAGATCCACGTTTCGTATCCCGGTTTTGACAGAAGTTTCAAGAGACTTTAGGGACTAAACTCAATCTGAGCACCACCTATCACCCTCAGACGGATGGGCAATCGAAGCGCACAATCCAAACTCTTGAGGACATGTTAAGGACCTGCATTCTGGATTTCGGGGGTAACTGGGGTCAACACATGACCTTAGTGGAGTTTGCATACAATAATAGCTACCATTCGTCGATACAAATGGCACCGTACTAGGCACTGTATGGGAGGAAGTGTCGGTCACTGATTTACTGGGTTGAAGTCGGTGAGAGAAAGGTCCTAGACCCAACGGCTATTCCGTGGATGGAGGAGGCACATGAAAAAGTCAAATTGATACGGCAAAAACTCCAAACGGCTCAAAGCCGACAAAAGAGCTACGCGGACAATCGAAGAAAAGACTTGGAGTTTGAGGTTGGGGACCGTGTTTTCCTCAAGGTTACATCATTACGGAGCATCACAGCGGGTAGAGGAAAGAAATTGCAACCGAGGTTCGTTAGACCTTACAAGATTCTCCAGAGAGTAGGTACGGTAGCGTATCGGTTGGAACTGCCGCCGAGTCTCTCTCGAATTCACGACGTCTTCCATGTCTCAATGCTTAAGAAGTACCATCCTGACCCGTCTCATATCTTACAACTGGAGGAAATTGATATAGATGAATCGCTCACTTATGAAGAAAAACCCGTACAGTTACTTGACCGAAAAGTTAAGGAGCTGAGGAACAAATAGATTCCTTTGGTGAAGATATTGTGGAAAAACCATGATGTGGAGGAGGCTATTTGGGAGATGGAAGAAGAGATGCAAAAGAAATACCCTGAACTTTTCGTGAGTTAAGGTGAGAAATTTCGAGGGCGAAATTCTTTTAAGGGGGAGAGGGTGCGAGACCGCCGTAAATTTTCTCATTTTCTAGGTTTTATTTTATTTAATGGCATGTTTTTCTGCATTTTCTTATTAGGCAAATTTTCTAGATAATTTTTATGAGTAGATACAGTTTTTAGATGATTTTTCTAGTATCGGATAGTTATTGAGAAATTAAGAGCGTATACCGGACGTGGGACCCGCTAGTGCGGAAAGTTCGGTAAAATTCGGCCAGTTAGGGTTAAGTTTTAGATACCCGATTTATTTTATCACGTGTTAAGAGATAATTAGAGGTTTCCAAATGGATTGGTGTGAGAGGAACAAAGGATAACCATGTATTAATTGAAGTGACAAGTGTCACTTGGTGACTAGTCCTTGGACTTTGACCACACTATTCATTACTTTACCAATTTAATCAAAAATTACCTAAAAATCATCCTTATTTGTAAGCTTCATGGCCGGCCCTCTCTAGGAATAAAAGAAAAGAAAAACTCTCCAATTTCTTGCTCCAATCTTGCTTAATCCAACAAACCAACCGTTTAATCTTGAATTTTCTCCATAAAAACCCTTAGTTTAGTGATTGTGAGGTGATTAGTGAAGTGGTTTGGAAGACTAAGGTGCTAAGTTGTCTCTTTTCTTTGGTTGATAAGGTGAGTAGCTAAGGGACCTCTCTTTTCTTTCCAATAATGCATAATTAGTGATTTATGTGAGATTAAGTGATGATTTTAGAAGTTATTTCATGACTCTTGGTAGAGTTTGGTGAAAATTTATATTTATCCATGATTTTTCTGTTTTAATATGTTTAATATTGTTGGGCCATGGATGATAGCTTGGAATGGTCTAGAATGAAGCTATAGTGCGTAAATTGTGGTTGTTTGTGAACAATTTCCGCATTTGACGGAAAATTTCAGAATTAGGGTTTGAATTTGGGGCTTTTCTAGGGATTCTATATAGCACTTGTATTGGCTTGGATTGAAGGGTTTTATGGCCCTAATAAGGGCTATTGAAGGGTTTATAACTAGTAGTGGTGACGGTGGTTGTGTTTGGAAAGTATAGGTGAATGTGTGTAAGTTGGAACTTGGAATTTTAAGGGGAAATGCCGTCCAATTGGAGGTTGTTGTGTGAGTTTGGGTTTGGATTGTTTCAGGGATAACAAGAGACCTTAGGGTTGCTTAAACCCTTAGTACCAAGTGTTTCTTATTTTTAATTGCCAGTTTCCTTGGTTTACATTAATGACTTATAGCTTTGATTCATGACTCGTAATTGAGTCTCATTGTACTTATTTGAATGTTTTAGGGCGTAACGGTGGTCCGAGACGCTCGTCGAGTGAACAACTGTGAAAATTATCTTTGCTTGCTTGGTGAGTGTACTACTCACTTGTTTGTTACTATGTGGCATTGTTTTACTTGAAATTGATGCCTTGAATGCTTAAGTGTATCGTTGCTATTGATTTAAGTGAGGGTGTACTTGATCACTCTCACTCTTGATGTCTTAATTGATTGGTTACTGTGTTACTGGATTGATACATGAAAGTACTTGAATTGGTGTCGTTTGGACGAGTATCCAACGGTCATTACTATTATTACTGAGCTCAACCCTATTGGAGGTCAATTGAATCGAGCCGGCAAGGGCTTGGTCGTGTAAATTGATAAGCCATGGGGACTGTTATATGGAATCTTGTAGTATGAGACTCTCGATTCCGGTATACTCGAGTATTACCAATTTTAAACTGTTTGGAGTTCGGGCCCGGTTGGGGTATGTGTGGTGGAAGGAGAGGAGTAAAGTGGAGTCTACGTTTGGTTATACTTTGTACATTGGTAGAGGGTCAATGAGATATGATCAAGAACGACAAGCGAGGAAAGGGGCTCTTGAGAGCCGTCTGTATCCTTTTACCACTTGTGTTAATATGTGATTTTGGTTGGCTTTTATGGAATGACTTTGGAATGATTGGATTTATGCTTAATTGAATTGCCTTAATTGAGTGAAAGTACCTCATTTGGGCGAAAACTCATCCTATTCTCTTTTGTTTTCCTTACAGGGATTTGAAAACCTTTTGGAAGGTCTTGATACTTTGGTCGCCGAATTGAGCTTGATTAAACATATTTTGAATAGCTCTTTATTGTACAAAACCCTAGTTGGATTTAGATCCGACCTTTCTTTTGAATTGTAAATTTGAAACCGTAGATGTATAAATAGGTTTGATATGTTATTTGAAGCTTGTGGTTATGTGATTTCTGGCTTTACATGCTTGATTGATGTTCGGATAGATTTCGGACAGATTTGGATTTCAAACGGCAAAAGGAAAAATTTGGCGGGAAACGGCAGGGCTGGCTGGATTGCCCTGGAAATTTTGGCATCCGGCCAGATGCTCTCTGGCCTTTATCCGGCCAAGAATCCGGCCAGATTCAGGCCAGATTCTGACATGTCAGGCACTATTCATGTTCGGCTCCGATTTTCATTTTTTTTGTGATTTTGACTTGTTTATGTTGGAATGTATGCCCTAAAACAATGTATTTGTTTTTATTTTATACATTCCTTATTATATGTTTTGTATTTTAATAACTTCTTATTTATCTGTTAAATATTAGATACAACCGATAAAGTCCTTATAATATTACTAATGTGATGATAGTCACAAGAGTTGGTGACTATGAGATATCAATCACATTTATAGTAATATTATTAAAATTCCCTAGTTTTGTACTAATGAAATAGGACATCTTTAGTACGGTAAAACTAGTACACAGTTAGCCTCTAATTAATGTAATTAGTGGTTGTTCTCATCAACTATGGTATAAAGATACTTAGGCTAATGTGTAGATGATTTGAAAAGTACAAATGCATTGGAGTGATCCGTTTAGAGATCCCGTTAGGATATCTATCTAGTGCCAATGGTGTATCTCTAGTGAAAAATTGTGTAAGTGATCCTGCGACTTGAGATCACCATAGTATCTTGAGTGTGAATCGCTACATTTTGACTCTATTTACTTGTTACTCTTCGTGAGTACCTTAAAGTGTAGAAGTTGGATGTAGTGTGAAGCACGTAAAGAAAATGGGTGATCAAGATAGGATTTACCACTCTGATAGAAGGAGTTGATATCCGGATGGCCACTAGTGAGAAATTAACCCTAAAGTCGACTATTAGGTAAATTGAAGAATGTCTTCAATTTAACCTAATTAAGGGTAAATTTCGGGAACTGGAAAATTTAATTAGTCATCAAGGAATTGGCACTTATTCCTTATTCCTGACTGATTGGATATCTTTGGTGAAAGGATAATAATTACACGGTAATTTTTCACGGAAAGGTTAGGTCAAATTCCCTTGACTAATTCCGAATAATTGGGCAGTCGCGATGTGTTGCTAGACACCGCTCGTGATTTATAATTATGGGTTAATTATTTATTATAAGTTATGATAAAATAAAGTTGTTTATTTTATCTAATTATTAAACCATAATTATTACTAATACATTCGGGACCTATTGGGTCACACGCAATAGAGATTGAATCCTGGATTAAAACTATGTAAAATGTCGGGGTTTAATTTTAAAAGAAAATTAATCCCAGGCCTATTTGAGCAGATAAGAGTAAATGGTTATCTCTTATCTATCAGATAATGATAGATAGAGTCTTATGTGATGAGAAGTCTGAGGTTTTTGTTTTTGAATCAAACAAGAAGACTAATCAATCTATCATATGAGATACATCTCTCTCTTTCTCCAATGGTTTTTTTTGGGGGTTTAGCTGAGATACAGAAAGAGTGTGTGAGCGTCACATACAATAGAGAGAGAAAATTATACGTTCGAAGAGAGTAAAAAGGCTAGCATCTTTTCTCTTCAATACATAGTTCGTGAGACGATCCAGGGTTGCTCTAGCGTGGATATCAGTAGAGGCAGGACGATTGGACTGCTCAAGGGCTGACCATCCTCAAACAACGCTGCAAGGAGACGCCGCTTGGATTAAGGTAATCCTAAAACCCTACTTTTAGTACATCATACGTAAAATCCAGGGTGATTCCTGGATGGTTTTAGGGAAAATTTTTTTTTTATTTTTCCGCTGCGTAGTGTCCCTAAAACCAACAGTTTAAGCGCGCTTATACGTTCCGGAACATTTTAGATCACATTGAACTGTCCCGTTAGTCCTGGCGAGAGCTGGGCAGGCAGTACGCTAACCCCTTTGGTTCGTCTTGGGGGGAGGTGGGGCTGTCACAATTTGCATGTTCCAAACTTGGGAACTGTTATTTCATTTATTATTGGGGTTGCACCCTATTTTGTTTGATGTGAGTGAGTGAGTCTTGGCGAGAGTTGGGCAGGCGACCCGCCAAACCTTGGGGTACGCCATAGGGGGAGGTGGGGCCGTCACAGATGGTATCAGAGTTCGTGCCGGGAGAAGGTTCTCGGACTGTGGGGATTGGTCTATTAAGTGTGGAACAAATGTCTACTGTTGGGGACCTTAGATATGTATGTTGGGTAGGAATCTAAAAAATGGTTGATTTCCTCTTGAACGTAGCTAACTCGAGTGGGGAATGATCATATTTTCGGATTCTTGTACCCGAATACCAAAGAGTGATATCTTTATGATAAGTTGATATCCCGAGTAATATGGGAGTAAGTTTAAATGGCGAAAGCCAAGGCATGGGGGGATGCGAATAGTCTGGACTTAGGATATATTGAAAATATTAGTGAGAATGGGGACCCTTATTCTTTACGCGTACGTACTTGGTTGTACTTCGTCAAGTCTTGATTAAGTGTGGTGCTTGAGTAATACCTAGGGTTAATGTCCCATAGGATGTGTGAATTGCTATGATATGTATATAAAGGAAGTATGTTATTTTCGATGTGTTTTATCAGTTTTCGTTTTATGATTTGAAAATGCTTTTATTGAACTGTATAGATATTTTATTTTGCTTATACTTATTTATGAATAAATATATGAATTTACGAATAAATGTATGAATTTCGAGGACGAAATTCTTTTAAGGAGGGGAGATTGTGATACCCCGACTTTTAGGATATTATGGTTTCTATATTTTATTTTTGTTTTAAGACATTGTTTTGTTTTAAAGATTAGAAACCCTACTTGTACTCAAAACCCCAGTTTTACTTGTGACTAACAAGTTTTTCTTAAATCCTTCAGATTTTACTCAAAACCCTAATTTTAATCTATGGAGTTGTAAAATCTCTTATATTTTTCTTAAAATTTCCTTTAATTTGAAATTTATTACGTTACAGTAGCTTTACTACACATTCACTTCCCCAATAGCTACAAATAATTATAGAAACAAGAGTTTCCTTTTTACTTTCATCCTTACGATAAATTAGAATTTTTACGTCTTTTTGTAGTGTGAGTAATCGGTATGGAGTGTGTATTCAATTTGATGATTAAGAGTGAGTTCTAGATAAGAAAAAGTGTGTAATTAGAAGCAATAATAATAAGTTAGTGAATTATAAGTAAAAATCCTAGTACGTGCGAGTTAAGGAAAATGATTTATAAATGATTTTTGTACCTTCTCGTTTCCATCGGGTAATTTTAAAAACATTTGTAAGCGTTTAATTGAACTAGTCAAGTTTATTTGGTTGTGCAAACTATATTTGAGTGGAAATGAAGGGTTAATTGGCAAAACATTTTGTAGACACCAAATTTTTTGTTTTAAACTTTGTTTAGTTAATTGATTTAAGTTTAGCTTTATGTGTTCAATTTTAGGTTTTTTAGTTACTTGTAAAAAACATTTGCATGTGTGTTTCTTGGCCTCACTGAGTATTGGCTCATCCCATTAGTTTGTTTTCCTTAACAGGTTGGATTGGAAGATTTTGGAAAAGCCGACTAGATTATACTTTTGATTGGAATCTGAGTTGTAAATGTTTAGTCGACTTTTAATGGTTGTATTTTGGGACTTGATGTATCTTTTGTGAACATGATGTAAGATTTGAATATTTAGTTAAGGTAGCGACTTTTCCTTAATTTGACTTGTAGTATTTGGTAAGTATCATTAAGTTCGATTTGAATTGTCTTGAGTCTTGGCGAGAGCTGGGCAGGCGTCCCGTGAATACCTTTGGGTTCGCCCTTGGGAGAAGTGGGGGCGTCACAGTTGGTATCAGAGCTTAGACTTCAGATCTTTGTAGTGTATCCTAGGCTTGAAGTTTAGGATGCCGGATTGTGGGACTGATTTGAAAGTTAAGTGACCGCTTGAAAAAAAAAATCACAGCCACTTTGCATGATATCTGCGCGGGGTGAGTTTGGGCCAAATGGTGTTATGGTCCTTATCATATGAATGAGTAAAGGTTGAAGTACTCTTTTAGAGTGTAAACTGTGAATCGTAAATGTGATAGGTATAAATTTTTTATCGTAATGCTTGGGGAAGACTAGATATGTATGTTGGATAGGAATCTCAAATATGGTGATTTACTCTTGGAACTGGCCAGCTCGAGATGTGAATTATCTTATTTCGGATTCTTGTACCCGAATACTCAAGAGTTGAGGGAAATGTTAAGGACTTGAGATCTCCATTTGCGGGGAAAAGAACGAGTCGATATTTCACGTGAATAGTTACAGGAAACCAATAGTCGTTTGACTAAGATGGCACAATAATTAAGAGAGAGAGGTAGAGAAAGATTGATGGATGGTCCTATGTAACTTGATAGGATCCAAGTGTTTGATATGAGTTGGAAAAAAAAATTTAGACCTTTTGACTGGTATAGTTAGGATTAGCAGGAATGATGCTAAGTGCTGAGGCCATTGTATTTTGCATGACTGTGTGGCCTACTTTTGAGGCACTTGCTTTTACTTTAGTCTTTTGTGACTAAAAATATTCTTGTGGCACTTGCGTGCTATAATTTTTTATCTTCCCCCTGACTTGCTAATTGTACGAACTTGAAGTGTTAATAAATGTAAATTATTGTTATTTTCGATGTTTTCGTGATTGGTTCTTGTTTCAAGAATTTTCTCTCGTAATTGATTTATTCCTTGCATTAGGCACACCTAAGATAATGGACGGACGAAAGGGTGGTCGAGGCCGTGGGCGAAGGACTAGACAGGCCCAACCTCATGGTGATGACCAGGGATCGGTAGCTGGACCGACCCAGGGACAAGAAAATATTGAGGGTAATCAAGTGGCTACTGCCATCAATAGAATGACTGATATCCTAGAGCGTTTAACTGATAGAGAAGGTCTTGGACCTTTTAACCAACCTAGGGGTCAAGATAGAGGAGAAGATAGGGTTTTGGAGAGGTTCCTGAAATTTAACCCACCAAAGTTCATTGGAGAGCCCGACCCCGAGGCAGCTAAGAATTGGTTAGAGAGAATGACTAATATATTCGCTGCTTTAGACTATACCGAAGATAGGCGAGTAAATTTTGCTGCTTTTCAATTTGAGGGAATAGCACATGCCTGGTGGGATTTGATATGGGGAAAGTAGGAAAGAGCGCAAGGGACTTGGGAAAATTTCATGAGGGAATTTAATGAGAAATTTCTCCCACCCTTAGTTCAAGAGAAAAGGGAAGATGAATTCATAAAGTTAAGGCAAGGAACTTCTAGTGTAGCCGAATATGAAGGGAAATTTACTAAACTTTCTAAGTATGCTCCAAAATTGGTGACTAATGAACGAAAGAGGATAAGGCGCTTTGTACAAGGACTTAATGTGGAGATTCAGGAGAGATTAGCAGCAGCCCAAATCTCTACGTTCACTGAAGTCTTAGAAAAAGCGCAAAGAGTCGAGAGTGCAAGGTTGCAAGTTAGAGACTTTCACGCTAAGAAAAGGGGCACTTCTAGTAACCCGTCTGGACAAGCAGATAAGAGTGCCCCACCTTTTAAAAAGGGAAAAGGAATGGGTGGAGTAGAGATATCTAACATGTCAAAAGGGACTCAATCAAGAGGAAATCGCAATGGACGAGGTCAATCGAGAGGGACACCTCCAAGTGGTCAATCTGTGGCTCCCCAAGTCGTTTGTAGTTATTGTGGCAAGCTCAACCATACGGAGAATGATTGTTTTAGGAAACAAGGGAAATGCTTGTATTGTGGTAGTACCGAGCACCAGATATCGAAATGCCTGACCGTACCAAAAGAAGGAGGTAGTACCCAAAGGCCTGAAAAGTCAGCCGCTAAACAGCCTAGTGTTGGAGGAAGTCGATCTAAAGCACCAGCTAAGGTTTATGCATTAGGCTATCAACACGTTTCTGATTCTACTAAAGTCATTGGAGGTATGATTCTTTCTTTTATTTGTCTATCTAAGGTTCTCAGTGACCTAGTACCTTACACACTTTTTACAAAACCCTAGATTCATAAGATAGAATCAAAGTTTGCCTACTAATTGGGTAAATAGAAATTGTGAGATATGGATCGGAGGGTGTAAGTTAGTGATTAATTTGAAAGGCATGGCTATTAAGGGGTATGACTATTATACTAAGTGTGAATTTCGAGGACGAAATTCTTTTAAGGAGGGGAGGATGTGAGGACCCGAAATTTTTTTTTTTATATTATCAAATATTAGTAGTTTGTTTAAATATTTATTTACTCATTTTTCTCCAAATTATTTATTTCGATCATTTAAAATCCATTTATATGGAACGACGCCTCTTTTATATTTTTTTAAAACGTTTTGTTGAAAAAATTCACTTTTCGAAAACTCGTTTAGTTCGGAACAACGAGTGCACGTTTTTCGAGACTATATTTGAATCGAGAGTGTATTAATATTAGAGAGTTAAGAATGATCAATGGTAGATTAAGAAAGGTTCATTGAGGAATTAATACTCGACTCAAGTAAAGACTCACAAAAATTTATCTATTTGAAACTCCAAATTCTAGCTCATTTAATTATTTATTTGGCCAATTGCACAAAATATTATTTCCTAACCTTTTTAGACCTAATTAAAGGGATCTATGGCTTAGTTATATTTTTAAAGTGACTCGTTTCAAAATTTAATTTATGAAGACTCGTTAAGTGAAAATAGTGAATACGCGATTGGAATAAATAATTGAATCGAGGATACAATAAGTTTGGAAAAAATTGGAAACTTATACATTAGTCTCAAAATAGGTATTTTTATGTTTAAATGCTCAATTATTAGTTTGTAATATTATCGTTATAAGAATTTCTTTGAAATTTCACTCTATCACGTATAAATCGGAAGTACGCGTTTTCACGTGCGCATTTAATTGAGGGCCTTTAGACCATTATTTTGGGACAATTAAGAGTGAATAATATTTATTTGGATATAAGCGCATTAGAGGTTTAGTGCACTAATGAAATAAACTCGAGAGGAATCGAGCATAAAACGCGCGCGTACGCGCACTATTCCTAGTTGACTTTTGAAACAAACTTTGGCCAAATCTTAAAGCTTCTCACGGAAGCTTATTATCAGCAATTGTTCTTCTTTTTCTGCTCTCATCAGCCGAACAACACAAGGAGAAAAGAGAGCTCCAAGCTTCAACTTTCTTCTTCAAATTCCTCCATCAAACTTCCTCCGTTTCACTTCAAAATTTGACCGCACCTAGCTTAACTCTTGGAGATTACATCTAGCTAAGAAAAGGGGGAGCTTTTCACGGTTTTCTTGGCCAAGGAGAGGACCGAAAATTTCTGTTGTACACATCAAAGCAAGTAGGTAACGATCAAACCTCGGAAACTTAATTTATGGAAGTTCTAGTGCACCTTTAAACTCTTACTTGCATATGGTTAGTTTGTTTTGATGAAAAATTTGGTTGTGTGGGCTCTATGAACTCCCACCTTGGATATATGGACTGATTTATGGTGTTTTGATGGTAATGATGTTTATTTAGTGCTTAAACTAGTGGATTAATGTTGGGTTATTGATGAAAACTCAAATGAGGTGCAACGGGAAAAATTGACCATTTTGCCCCTAGTTTGTTCGACCACTTTCGTGCAAGATTTTGAGATTCTAATGGCTTGTTTATTTTGTTTACATGTTATACTGATTGTGTAAAAAGTTTCATGGAAACATAATATGATTTGGTTGGTTAAATGAAGTGATTTCCAAAGTTTAGAAAACTAGAAAATGATTCCCGTCGCTACCAGACAGTCATTTTGTTTCGGCTATAATTCATTGCTCCGATGTCAGAATCGAGTACCGTTTGCAGCACTGGAAACTAGACATTCCAGCTTTAATTTGGTATAAAATTCACATTCTGGTTCCACTCGAGTGAGCCAAACCATTCGTTTGAAAATTTCTGTCCTGTTTCGTTTGTCACTGGGAGGCAGATTATGAACTGCGATTTGATGCTCACGTATGAGCTGGTTATGGACAGATTTTAAAAATGATTTCTTCTGAGAAAATGTAGCCTTATGAATCTATTTTCCAACGCCACCAACCAAGCTCAATTCTGAGTTGAATTGAGTGATTTATGATCAAAATTTGAAACTAGTTTTGTGAAGGAAAACCATGCATTTGGACAGATTTGAAACTAACTACGGTTTGGGACTTGTTATCCAAAGCCTCTTATTGTAAATCATCTATCGAATGTACCTTGAACATATTTTGGAAATTTCCTACTGGAATGAACCATGTTGGAGATGTTCCTTGACCAAATGTTTGGAAACGGCAAAACGGAAGTTCAAAGGCAGCTTAGCCTTTGAATTTCTTGTGAATTCAACGGTTTTGTTAACCCACTTTCTGTGCTTATTTCTCTATGAAATTTGGTAGAGGAACAACCCTTATATGGTAGTATAATACTGCTAATTTTAGTGTTATTCCAAGGCCGTTTCATTGCTCAACTAAACTTCCAAAGTTCATGATTTGAGTTTGGAAAACCCTTGATTAACAAGGAAATTTTAGTAACTTTGAGCTATCATATCTTGGTGCTCAAAACTCCGAATCTTATTCTGTTTACTTTGTTTTAAACTTGGATTGCAACTCTAATAGAGTTCCAAATTTCAGAGGTTAGTTCGGATCAAGTGAATTTTTCCGAATTTTCAAATTTGGCCAAAAACCAACCTAAACCTGTCTTCAATGCCCCAGAACAGCAACTTTGAGCCAAATTTTGGATACCTTCCATTTGGAATCATGGAAAAGTGTATTCTAGGAACTTTTAGTACTTTGGAAGTAATTTCCAACAGTACCAAATTTTCCAATTTCAGACACGTAAAGAATGAGATACGATTTTTCAAAGTAAGTGTGATAAATCTGAAAATTTCTAACTTAAAGGAAATGGAGTTTTTCAAACTCTCTTTTCCCTTTTAATATCACTTGATCGTTTTACACTCAATTTTAAGGATATAAATCAGATTTTTCTTGTGTTTTAAAACTCCACTTTTGAGCCTCAATTTACGAATAATTAAGGCTCATTCTCGTGAAATTTTCTTAGATTGTACAAGAGTGCAATCTTCCTTATTAATTGGGGTTTATAAGTGAAAATTTATTATTAAATGCTCAGGCGCTCAAGAGAACCTTCCAGAGGATCTCACGGGAGACGCCTAAACCATCATTTGAACTTGCTACTTGAATCACTCGGTGAGTGTCAAGTGCATGAATTTGTTGCTAAGTGTTTACTGCTTCTTATCCGTTATTTGAACTTGGAAATTTAGAGACGAGTGTGTACTTTACCGCACTCGTTCTCTTTAAAATGAAATTATATTCGAATTTTGCTATGTGAATTCATATTCGACTTGTATGTAGTAATGTGGATATGATCCGTATTTGTGATTCCTTGTCGGAATCGTCGATTTGAGCGTTGCTCATCGACTTATATTCGTATTCGTATTCGGGGGATGCCCAAAATCGTTGGCTAACTTTCCGAATCGAGCTAGCATGGGCTTGGTCGATAAGCTTAGTAAACCATGAAATATTCGTAGAGCATGATCTATTGGAGAGATCTTGCTCGGCATTACTTGTGCAGTATTGCCATGATATACTCGAGTATTATCAAAAAATTTGATGAGCGGGCCCGGTAAGGGGGTGTAACGGTAACAGGATTTGAAGAAAAGTGGTGCATCTATGGATTTGATACTTATGTGGTTGACGGAGTGTCAACGTGAGATGTGATCAAGACTTCGACTCGACTACGTGGAATTTAGCTCCTGAGAGCTACAGTATTCTTGAATTGTTTCTGTTTATTTTTCCTATTCGAAATGTGAATTATTCAAACTTTATGGCTTTACTTACTATGTAATTTGTGGCTACTTGGATTATGTGTTTGCATGTGTGTTTCTTGGCCTCACTAAGTATTGGCTCATCCCATTAGTTTGTTTTCCTTAACAGGTTGGATTGGAAGATTTTGGAAAAGCCGACTAGATTATACTTTTGATTGGAATCTGGGTTGTAAATGTTTAGTCGACTTTTAATGGTTGTATTTTGGGACTTGATGTATCTTTTGTGAACATTATGTGAGATTTCACTATTTAGTTAAGGAAGCGACTTTTCCTTAATTTGACTTGTAGTATTTGGTAAGTATTGTTAAGTTCGATTTGAATTGTCTTGAGTCCTGGCGAGAGCTGGGCAGGCGTCCTGTGGATACCTTTGGGTTCGCCCTTGGGAGAAGTGGTGGCGTCACAAAAACTACTACAAGTTTCATGCACCAACTTGTCCTATCTTCTTTCATTTTTTTTTCTTTTCCTTCTTGGTGGCTGGATGATAGAGAGAGAAAAATCAAGGCTACCATTGACTAAGCTTTCTTTAAAACTTGTCTTTCTTTTTGGATAAAATACCATTCCATTTTCTTACCTCTTGGCCGAGAGAGAGAGAGAAGAGAAAAGAGGAAAATAAGCTTCAACTTCAACCACCTTTCCATGCTTGAATCATGAGACTTCACTATAATCTTGCAAGTCACTTCATAGAAGTTGATCTTTAGGGAGGATTAAGGGCTTGGGTAGACAGATTTTGGAGAAGCAAGAATTTGGTTGCCATATCTTCATAAGATTTCAAGGTAACCATATCAAGAAAACTATCTATTCTTTTATTACTTGCACATGAGTGGATTTAAAGTTTGATCTTGCGAGATGTCATGGAAAATTTCATGGTTTGTGCGGTGAATCAAAATTTCCAACTTTAGTTGAGGAATTTCACTTTTAATATGCTAAAATCAGATTTCCTATGAATTATTAGCCCTGCCATGTGATTTTTTTCCAGCTTTTATATATGTTATTAGCTTCCTTATAGAAATTCCAGATTTAAGTTCTTATACTGCCCTATTCTGACCATGATCTATCGACCATGATGGAGGCCGAATTAGCCTTAGTTCAAAACATGAAAGTTGTAGGAAATGATGTTTTATAGCTTTCTATAAAATTTCATCTCAATCTGAGCACTGTATCATGTGAAAAGACAAAAATACCCTTGACTGCAATAGGTAGAGCTCTGTGGACAGTTTTGACATTTCATCATTCTGGCCACATTTTTCACCCTGATCCGTACTAAATTAGTATTTGGCCAAAACATGAAAGTTGTAGTGCTATGATTTAGCTTTTCAACGCACCTGAAAACGCCTCAATTGGACTTTTGTAGCCTGAATTATTGTCATTTGAACATAGTGCTGTTAACCAGCCTGATGGTGAAATTCTGGTTCTGTAATTTGTAAATTTGACCTAAAGACACTATGAAATGGGTTGACTTGTTTTCATCAAAGTTGTAGCCCTTTGGCTTAGTTTCAAAACGGTATAAATTTTCCCCCAATCTGATAAGTGTAGCTTCGGTTGTGACCGATATGCTAAGAGACGTCGAACCTATCTTTTTGTTCTATGTCTTAAACCTTATTTACGGTCACTTTTCTAGCTTGGTCTGTAATTGTATGACATTGAACCTATTGAACAGATATTGTAATGAGATTATCTGTGTGTAACTTTGGGACTGATTGAGGAAAAGAATGAAGTCATAAATGGCTGAAAAATAAGTAAACACAAAGGGCGTACTGTCCAAATTTTCACTTAGGAGCTAGGTAGATATAGTTGCGACTTGAGTAAGGATTTGAGGTCAAGTTGGACTTGGATCGCCTATGGTATTCCAGTTTTCTTTAGTCAGGGTATATAAGCTAAAATTTTGCTGGAACTCGTACCCTTGAAAAGTGAAAGTAGCGACCCTTTTAAAATACGATTTTTTTTCTCGGTCTTTGATACCAAGTGTAACCTCTAAAGTCGAAACCACTTCTTGATCATAACTAAATGAGCGAGCATGAATTTTTCGAACTTTGATAAGTATCTTGAATACTATTTAAACGAGTTGCATTTACTTGATTTTCTTGAAACGAAACTCCTATGTCTCGAACTCTAGAGAGTTTTACATTCGTAAATGATATTTTATCGTAAATGATATTGTATCGCATATATTGGACTCCAACCAAGGAGTTGGACCTGAACGTGACTTTTGAGAGGCACTAGACCTTTGGTGAGTGCTTCCAAATACCTGATTGAACTGGAGACTTGTTTTCAATACTTGACCAATGTGATTTAATGATATGTAATTTGTTTGATTGGGCAAGAGTGTACTTTATCGCACTTGCCTTAATATGATATATACTTGTTTATTGTTGCAATTGACTTGATATACTTGTATTTGACTTGTAAGTGCTGAGCGGCAACATGTACCACACTCAATGTGAGTGGGAGGTGCCTCTCATTCCCGTCTCCGTAGTTTTACTTTGATTCAGTCGATTGGAGATGTTATCTCATCGATTTCTTGGGGACCCAAACCCCACTGGCTAGTTAATTGAGTCGAGCGAGCAAGGGTTTGGTCGATTAGATAACGAACCATGGATAGTTAGTGTTGTCGAGTGGAGTGTTATCTCCTCGACTAAATCGGTATACTCGAGTATTACCACCAGTGTTTATTGAAGATTTTGGGCCCAGTAGGGGGTTTGGATGGTGGACAGAGAATAGTTTAAGTGGTGCTTTGCTGGATTGGTTACTTACTTGAAAGTTGACGGAGTGTCAACTATTACTTGATCAAACTCTGGTGATGCAATGGGAATTTGGCTCCTGAGAGCCATCCATATCCTTATAATTTGGAATGATTAGTACTTATCGTGTTATTGTTTTGTTTTAAAAGAAAAACTTTGCACTCGCTCATTTTGAGATTTGCTACTTGAAGTGTTATTGCTCACTTTTATGAACTTTTCATACTCATTACTTTGCTACATTGAAACCTGTACTTATAAACAATGGTCGATTTGCTATTTGAAATCTCACTGGGCTTTTAGTTCATTCCACGTCATTTGTTTTCCTTACAGGAGGTACGAGCGAGGTGGGAGACCGGTACAGACTAGCGTAGTCTAGTTATTTTGAAATTTTGTAATTGTGCTCGCATGAGTCGCTCGATTAGGGTTGAATGTATTTAGAATTCCAATCTTTTGATATTTGTGGGATTGTATGGATGGTTGAGATAAAAATGAATGTATTTGTATGTTCCAAACTTGGGAATTATTTTTTCGTTTATTATTGGGGTTGCACCCTATTTTGTTTGATGTGAGTGAATGAGTCCTGGCGAGAGTTGGGCAGGCGATCCGCTGAACCCTGAGGTACACCCTAGGGGGAGGTGAGGCCGTCACAATGGTGAAGTCAATTTCTTGGAAATTGATCAGAGAAGAGAAGAATTTGAATTTTGAAATTGGAAAAAGGTGAAGGGGTGCGTCCGAGACAACGGTTAGGCTTGAAATAAATGAAGGAGAAAGCTTCTTTATAATAGGCCACTTTTTAGTGTCAGACGGTCGAACGAACAGAAGCATCCGACACTACCGTCCGATCCAAAATTTTTCTGAAAATTGGCTTAGAACACTGTCGGACGTGATAAAGTGTGACCAGAGAATTTTTAGAATTTTTTTTTAAAACGTCCAATTTTGTTCTAAAAAATACAAACTAATCCAGTGGTAAGGCTGTTGTAAGAATATCAACAATTTGATCTTTTAAGCAACCATATTGTACACAAATTTCACCCTTTCGGACAAGATCACAAATGAAATTATGTTTTATGTCTATATGTTTTGTCCTAGAATGTTGAATGGAATTTTTTGTCAAATTTATGACACTTGTATTATCACAATATATAGGCGTACATTCATACATTAATCCAAAATCATTCAAGACACTTTTCATCCACAACAATTGAGTACAACATACTCTGAAGGCAACATATTCTGCTTCGGTCGTAGACAAGGAGATAGCATTTTGTTTCTTACTAAACCATGACACTAAGCAATTACCAATAAAGTGACATGTACCACTTGCATTTTTTCTATCTATCCTACATCCACCAAAATTAGCATCCGAAAAATCACGTAAAGGAAATTCATGACATTTTGGATACCACAGACCATAATTTAAGGTTCTTTTAAGTATCTAAAAATTCTTTTTACATTAATTAAGTGAGATTTTTTTGGACAAGATTGGAAACGAGCACACAAGCAAACAGCAAACATAATATCAGGTCTACTTGCAGTTAAATAAAGCAAACTATTAATCATGCCTCTATACTTCTTCTCATCAACTTTTATACTTTTTTCATCCTTGTCAAACTTGGTAAATGTGCACATAGGTGTTCCAACTTGTTTTGAATCCTCCGAGGAGTTCCTTCGTATATTTAGCTTGATTAATGAATGTCCGATCTCGGTTTTGAATCACTTGGAGCCCAACGAAGAAGTTCAACTATCCCATCATGCTCATTTCAAACTCATTTTGCATAATAGTGGAAAAATCTTTGCACAAACACTCATTAGTAACACCAAAGATAATATCATCCACATATATTTGCACTATCAAAAGATCATTTGAACTTTATTTAGTGAAAATAGTGGTATCCATAATACCCCTTTTAATACCATTTTCAACCAAAAAATCAGTTAAACGTTCATACCATACTCTTGAAATTTGTTTTAATCCATACAAAACTTTTGAAAGTTTAAATACATGATTTGGATACGTCTCATTTTCAAAACTGGGAGGTTGGTCAACATAGATCTCTTGATCAATAAAACCATTTAAAAAGGCACTTTTAACATCCATTTGAAATAATTTAAAATTCTTGAAACATGCAAAAGCCAAGAACATTCTAATTGATTCTAACCTAGCTACGGGAACAAATATTTCATCAAAATCTATTCGTTCTTCTTGAGCATACCCCTTAGCTACAAGTCTAGCTTTGTTTCTCACAACTTCACCTTTGTCATTCATTTTATTTCTAAAGACTCATTTTGTGCCAATAACAGGATGATTTTGAGGCCTTTCAACTAGTGTCCAAACCTTGTTCCTTTCAAATTGATTTAGTTCCTTTTCCATGGCTAAAATCTAGTTTTCATCTTTCAAAACATCAACAACATTTTTAGGTTCAAAATATGAGATGAGGGCAAAATTATCCATCAATTGTTTAGAGAAGGAACGAGTTCTTACCTTTTCAGATGGATCACCAATAATGAGCTCCTTGGGATGATTTTGAACGAACTTCCAATCTCTTGGAAGATCCTTAGGTGTACCAACATCCTTGTCATTTTCTTCTAATACTTGATTCTCTTGAGGATCATCTTCCTTTGAAATTTCTTCTAGTGGAGCATTATTTTGATCATGAATTGTGAGGTTCTTAAATCCTTTTTGAACACCTACATCATCATTCTCACAACAACTCTTGGAAATATCATCATTAGATTCATCAAATGTAACATGTATTACTTTTTCTATAACAAGTGTCCTTCTATTGTAGACTTTAAATTCTCTTTTGTTTTCACAATAACCCAAGAAAATACCTTCATCGGATTTCTTATCAAATTTTTCAAAATGTTCTTTGATATTTAAAATAAAATATTTGCAACAAAAAACTCTGAAATATCCAACAATTGACTTTTTATCAAAAATTAACTCATAAGAGGTTTTGTTCAAAATTGGTTTCAAAAGAACTCTATTCATTGCATAACAAACCATATCCACGGTTTCGGCAAAAAAATATTTTGGCAAGTTGCATTCACTTAACATGGTTCTTGCGGTTTCTTGAAGAGTTATATTCTTTCTTTCAACAACACTATTTTGTTGAGGAGTTCTTGTAATAAAAAATTCATGAGTAATTCCATTGTGATCACAAAATTTTGAAATGTCACAAAATTTAAATTCCGAACCACTGTCACTTCTAATTTTAACAATTTTCAAACCAATCAGATTTTAAACTTTTGAAAATAGGGAGACAAATTTTTGAAGGCATTATCCTTGTGAGCAAGAAACATCACTCAAGTGTATCTAGAATAATCATCAACAATAACCAAATAATATCTTTTACCATCCAAACTAGCAATTTGTGTAGGACCAAACAAATCAAGATGTAGAAGTTTCAAAGATTTTGAAGTAGAAACACATTTCTTGGGTTTAAAAGAAACTTTGACTTGTTTTCCAAATTGGCAAGCATCACAAATTTTGTCCTTTTCAAATTTAATTTTTGGCAAACCTCTAACAGGTTCCTTTTTGAAAATTTCTTTTAACAAATCCATGTTGCAATGACGAAACCTTTTATGTCACAACCAAGGGTTTTCATTTGAAACTTTAAGGCAATTAAAGTTAGAGGAATCAAATTTTCAAGAACAACTACATAGATGTCATTTATTCTTTTTCCTTTGAAGATAATATTAAACTTTGAGTCAAGAACAAGACATTCATGCTTTTTGAACAACACAAACAGATTTCTATCACACAATTGACTAACACTTAGTAAGTTATAAGTCAAATTATCAACTAGAATAACATTGTGAACAAAAGTTTAACCATTCTTACCAACATCTCCTACTCCAATTGTTTGGCTTTGTTATCATCTCCAAATGTCATTTTTCACTTGATTTTGGCTTGAGTTTTATGAACTGTGATGGATCACCGGTCATGTGCCTTGAGCATCTACTATCTATGAATCATTTTGATTTCTTAATGATGTTCACCAAGTTTACAAGATAATATTTGGTACCCTTTACTTTTTGGGTTCTTGAGAGTTAGCATTATGTCTAACTATCCGCATGCATTTCATGCCATTTCTCATATTCTTCCTCACATGGCACTTACTTTTCATGTGAATTATTTGACAATAAAAACTACACATAGTCAATGAATTACTTGTATGGACAGGTTTAACAAATCTAACTTGTCTTCTCTTATAAATAGTAAATTCACTAGCATTAGGATTCAACATTTTCTCGTAAATGCCAAAATGAGGTTTTGATTCATTCCTTTGAAAACAGTTTTTTTTTTCTTGTATTGAAGCAATTCATTTAGACAATCCATTCTTTTTTTCAAGTCACATTGTTCTTTTTTAAACAATTCACAAAGTTTTATTTTTCTATCAAACTCAAAGTATAAAACAGTCTCACTCTTTTTGAAATAATCATTTTCAGCTTTCAATTTTTTATTTTGTTGAAAAAGATTTGCATTATTTTGAAACAAAAAACTAATTTTCTGTTTTAATTTCTTGTTTCTAACATAAAACTTTTTCAACCTATCATGCAGTCTCTCAACGAAAGATTCAATATCATCATCCGATTCATCATCACTAACAGGTTGTGAGTTGCAAGTAATTACTTCATCATCACCAATGACCATGAAATCCATTTGAGTTAATTCTTCTTCCTCTTCAATATCACCACCTGAGTTGCAATCATTCCATGTGATTTGGAAGTTGTTGAATTTTGGTTTTCGTTCAACTTTTTCATCTTTCTTCTTCTTCATTAGGCACTCACTCATGTAGTGTTCAAGTTGACCGTATTCAAAGCATTTGTCAACTTGCTTTTTATTGGCCTCTTGCTTTCCTTTGATTCTTGCATTGTTGAACTGATTTGGATATGAATTGCTAGGTCCTCCTTTTCTGAATCTTCTTTTGTTGAGAATTCTTTTGAAACATCTTGGGATGAGAGTAAGATCATTGTCATCAACTTCCACATCCTTTCCATCTAAGGAAGCCGAGTCATTTTAATCTTGATATGCTTTTAGAGCAATGCTCCTTTTCACCTTTGCATCCTATTTCTCTTGTACCTTTGTCTTAAGTTTCAACTCATAAAAGGTTAAAGAATTGATAAGAGATTCAATAGGCATAGAGTTCAAATCTTTAGCTTCCTCAATGGCAGTTACCTTATTTTCTCAATCCTTGGACAAGGCATTCAAGATTTTTCTATTTGTCTCTCCTAAAGAGTATTTCTTTTCTGGTACCTCAAAGTCCTTAATGAGATCATTGAATCTACAATATATTTTGTCAATATTTTCATAAGGTTCCATCTTAAATGATTCATTTTCGGTAACTAATATAGATTTCTTTTGTTCTCTCACATTTTCACTCCCTTCATGAATTTTTCTCAATTTGTCCCAAATCTCTTTAGCAAACCTACACCCTTTGACTCTAATGGATTCATTTGAATCTAAAATACTATACAACACATTCAGAGCCTTGGCATTTAAAGTGAGGTGAGTTCTATCATCACCAGTCAATTCATTTCTGATTTTTGGTCTTGGTCTGTGAGTAACTTCATCTATTATAGAGGCATCATATGGACCTTCATTAACAATAAACCACAGTTCAATATCAATAAATTGCAAGAAAATAATCATTCATTCTTTCCAACTCACATAATTGGATCCATTAAATATTGGGGGTCTAGTGGCAGATTGTCTTTCAAAAAATATGGCATTATTGGTTGTCATTTTACTCCAAAGCCGCTTGGGCTTAATCTCTAGGAGACCAAGTTCTGATACCAATTTTAGGGATCGAAGACAACCTAAGAGGGGGGTGAATTTGGTTATTTAAAAACTAATCAAGTTATGAGACATTTTTTTGCTTAATATGAAATTTACCCTCTTTTCTAGGTGACCACTCAATGAATCAATTAGTGAGAAAGCAAGAAACCTTAGAGTAGAAGAGATAAGCAATTAAGATTCACCAGATAGTAAGAAATAAGGAAAAAATAGCAAACCAATTTCACTTGCAAGCCCCACTTGAGCTTGAATATCACTTTATAGAACAAGTTTCTTCAAGTTGATCAAATACAACCAATCTTTGTGTACAAAGGATGTGAGGACCCGAAAATTTTCTTATTTATCGATTATTACAAGTTTACTTAAATATTTATTTATTCATTTTCTCCGAATTATTTATTTCGACCATTTAAAATCCATTTATACGGATTACACCTCTTTTATATTTTTAAAGCATTTTGTTGGAAAATTTACTTTTCAAAAAAAAAATTCGTTTAGTTCGGAACTGTGACAGCCCCACCTCCCCCTAAGGCGAACCAAAGGGGTTAGCGGACTGCCTTTCAACGCGATCTAGAACGTTCTGGAATGTACTAGCATGCTTAAACAAGTAAAAATCATAAAATAAAAAAAAATGAAAGTCGAAGCCGGACATGAACAGTACCGAACACGTCAGAATCCGGCCGGATTCATGGCCGGATACTGGCCAGAGAGCAAACTTCCAAAATCATAAAAACCCTCATAATCTGGCCGACAATCCGGCCGGAACTTCCAGCCAGAGAGCAACCTAGCTGGATCCAAATTTTCACAAGGCAATCCGCCCAATTTCTGGTCGGATTCGACCCTGCCCTTTTCCCGCCAAAATTTTTCCTTTCGCCGTTTGAAACCCGAATCTGTCCAGTGTCCATCCAAATCGTCACAAAGCATATATACCTTGAAATCGACATTTACAAGTCCAAAATAGCATACAAAAGTGATCCAACAAGTTTATACAAGAGCGGTTCCAAAATTACAATTCAAACAAGAAAGTTAAGTCCGAATACAATTAGGGTTTGGTCTATTGAGGAGCACTTCAAAATTATGCCATTAGCTCAACTCGGCCACAAAATATCCAAGCCATACAAAAGGGGGTTCCAATCCCTGTAAGGAAAACAAAAGAAAATAGCATGAGCTTTCGCCCAATGAGATATTTCCACTCAAACATAGATATTCAATTAAGCATCAATTCGTTCATCCCAAGTTTATCCAATAAAGCAACTAAGTAAAGTCACATATCACCACAAGTGGTAAAAGGATACGGCGGCTCTCAAGAGCCCCTTTCCTCGCTTGCCATGCTTGATCATAATTTATTGACCCTCCGTCAATGCACAAAGTGTAACCAAAACGTAGACTCCACTTTACGCTCTTTCCTTCCACCACACATTCCCCAACCGGGCCCGAACTCCAAACAGTTTAGATTTGATAATATTCGAGTATATCGGAATCGAGAGTCTCAAACCCAAGATCCCATATAACAGTCCCCATGACTCGTCAATTTTCACGACCAAGCCCTTGCCGGCTCGATTCAATCGACCACCAATGGGGTTGAGCTCTGTGATAACAGTAATGGCCGTTGGATACTCATCCAAACGACACCAATTCAAGTCATTGCATGTATCATTCCAGTAACACAGTAAGTAATCATATAAGACGAAAAGGGGGAGGGTGATCAAGTACACCCTCACCTCAATCAATGTCAACAATGCGCATAAGCAATCAAGTCATCAATTTCAAGTATAACAAAGCCACAAGTAACAATCAGGTGAGTAGTACACTCACCAAGCAAGCAAAAGGAGTTTTCACAAATTTTCGCCCGAAGAATGTGTGAGGACTTGCAAATTCCTTATATTTTTCTCAAAAAATGCCCTTTTATTTGGAAATTATTCATTTATTAGAACCCTACTACCTAATAATTCCACAATAAGTGCAAATGAAACTAGAAAGTAGGGTTTCACTTTCGTTTTCAAGTTGGAGCAAGTTAGGGTTTTCACGTGTATCCGTAGTGTAATTATCCGGTACGGAAATTTGGTGCTTAAGAGTGACTTTTAGGTGAGAAATAATATGTGATTAGGAGTAATGATAAAAAGTTAGTGAATAGGAAGTAAAAACCCTAGTACGTGTGATTTAAGGAAAAACGGTGCGAACCGACGTGTACCGTACACTATCGATTGAACACACCACTTGATCACCACTTTCTTACCATACAATCTCATTATTATTTGAGCAAAATATCCCCTCAATCTCAGCTACTTTGGCCGAAAATGTTGACCCAATTTTTCAAGGAAAAGAAACAAAAAAATGAGTGGAATTGGTGAGGACACTTGTTGGCCAACTAAGGGCCTTGACCAAGACCAATTGTCTTGCCTTCTTATCACCTTGGAGCTGCATTTCTTCTTCATTTTTTCTGCTGGTTTGGCTGAGACAAGAGAGAGAGAAAGAGAGAGCAAGAGAAACAACCTTCTTTCATCTTGATTTGCACCATTTGAGTGAAAGAAACAATATTCTAAACCGATTAACTTGTGAGTTGTGAACTTGAGAAGCTAAGGGAACAAAAAATTTCAAGAGGAGGTGAAGTATTACTCTTGAAAGCCCTTTTGTTGAGGTATAAGGTCTGACCCATGGCTTTGGTTCTTTTATTTTTGTTTAAGATGTTATATAACTCATGTTTTGGTTAGATTAGTAGCTATACAAGTTGTTGTGATGATTTTGGGGTGATGTATGTAAGCTAGGGTTTGACTGATTTCCTTCTTATACTTGTTTTAGGAGTGGTATATGATGTATATAGGCTTGTATAAGAGGTTGTGGTAGTGATTGAATCAAGAAAATGAAGAGATTGCCCATGAAATCCCAAAATTCCAGATTTCTGGAATTGTATGCTTTAGTTCTGTCCGGTTTCAGTGCCCTATGTTAGAGGCCGAATTAGGCATAGCATAAAACATGAAAGTTGTATCAAATGATGTTTTATAGTTTCCTACGAAATGTCACCCAATCGGAGCAATGTAACCAGTGAAAAGACCAAAATACCCTCGCTGCCCTAGGATGCATCCAGTGATCCGTTTTAGACAGTTCACCCAATTAACCGTGTCTATTGACTATGATCCGTGCAGATTTAGCCATTTACCAAAACATGAAAGTTTTATTAATCTGTCTTAGCTTTTCAACGCCTCCAAGAAGGCCTTAAACGGACCTTGGTAGCCTGAGATATGGCCATTTAAAGGTAGTATGGTTAACTAACCGATTAGTTGGAATTTGGTTCTGTGAATTGGGAATTTGACTAGGTTACACTGGAATTTGGACTAAGTGGTCTTCATCAAAATTGTAGCCCTATGTCTTAGCTTCAAAACGGTATAAGTTGTAGCCCAATCCAACAAGCATATCCTCAGATGTGTCCATTCCACAAAAACCCATCAAATCTGTCTTTTGTTAAGTTTTATTTCCGCACTTGTTATTAGTTTGATTTTTGTCCTTGTATTGCCTTGAGCCTATGGAACGGCTATTGAAATGAATTTGTGTTGTGTGTAAACTTGGGTTTGATTGAGGAAAATAATGAAGCCAAAAATGGCTGGAAATAGGAAAATACAAAGGGCATGCTGCCCAAATTTTCGCTCGAGGACTAGAGAAATATACTTGCGGCTTGGGTAAAGTTGATAAATGAATATTACTTGAACCATTTAGGACATTTTCTGCCTTGGTTATCGAGGGCTATACGTTAGAACCTAGCCGAACTTGTACCCTTAGGAAAGGCGGTAATAATCACTATAAATCCGTTTTCCTTGCACTTTCGACTCACAAGTTATTTCCAAGTAAACATGTTACAAAATTTTTCAGTTTAAAAAGCGAGCAACTGTTTCACGACTATTCTCCAAGTGAATTTCAATTTCTTTTTTCTTATTGAACGAAATGTCTAAGTTTCGAACCTTAGTCGATTTTCAAAGTTCTTAAATCAAGTTTTATCGCAGATTTGGATTCCAAACCCGGAGTACCTTCCAGACGCGAACAGTAGAGGCACTACTTTTGGTGAGTGCTTCCAAATATCTGATTGAACCTGATATTTGTAATTTATCTTTGACCAACGTGATTACGTGATATATAAGTGATTTGATAGGGCAAGGGTGTACTTTATCACACTTGCCCTGATAAGAATTGTTCTTGTTTACCTATTTCACTTGACTTGCTTTACATGCATATGAATTATATCATGCTTGGAATTCCAGAAACCCTGTGGCTAGTTAATCGAGTCGAACCGGCAAGGGTCTGGTCGATTAGATAACGAACCTTAGGTAACTAGCAATGTCGAGTGGAGTGTTATCTCCTCGGCTAATCGGTATATTCGAGTATTACCACCCGTGTTTCGTGTGGCGTGCGGGCCCGGAAAAGGGGGTTGATCGGTGGACGGAGATTGGCGTGAAATGGGGTATTATTTCTGGACTAGTTATTACTTGAAAGTTGACGGAGTGTCAACTACTAATTGATCAAGCTGGGAAGGAGCCGAGACATGAGACACTGTATCCTTACATGTGAACATGATCCATATATTTCTTGACTACTTGAAGTATTATCTCCTTGATTGGACTTGTTTGCTCGCTATTTCACTATTTCACTGTTATTACTTTGTTTGATGGCCAATTTGATATTTGGAACTTCACTGAGCTTTGGCTCACTCCGTTAGTTTTGTTTTCCTTACAGGGGTGCGAGCGAGGTGTGAGACGTGTAAAAACTAGCGTAGTCTAGTTGTTTTGACTTTTGACTTGTACTCGCGCTATTTCTCAAATAGAATGTTTTGTATTTGGATTGTATATACTTTGAACCAGTTTGGGTATATTGGGGTTTTGTACCTTGATTTTACATCAATGTAAATTATAAGCTTGAATTGCGATGTTATTTATGGTCCATGGATGTATGCACGTGATACGAGTGAGTGAGTCCTGGCGAGAGTTGGGAAGGCGGTCCGCCGAACCCTTTGGTACGCCTTAGGGGGAGGTGGGGTCTGTGAGAACCCGTAAAAACCCTAATCTTTTCCGAGGGTTTTATTTCCTTTAATAGCATGTTTTCTGCATTTCCTGGCTTAGGAAATTTTCCTGAGGAATTTTTATGAGTAATTATAGTTTTTAGATAATTTTTCTAGTATTGGAGAGTTTTTAGAAAATTAAGAATATATAATGGACGTGGGACCCACTAGTGCGAAAAGTTCGGAAAAATTCGGCCAATTAGGTTAAATTTCGGATACTGTGTGAAATTTATCGGGTGTTAAGAGATAAGTAGAGTATGTGGAATGATTGATGTGAGAGGAAAAAGAAGAGATAGGAATGCATTTATGGAAGTGACAAGTGTCACATAGCCATTGGTTGGACTTGGTGAACACTATTCATGCTTTTTGATTTTTGACCACATTGAGTAAATATCTCCAAAAATCACCAAAATTCACCATTTTCTTTCTCCTTGGTGGCCGGCTCTCCTAAGCTCAAGAAGGAAGGAAAACTCTTCAAGTTTTAGCTACCAATTAGTGCAAATCACCCAAAATATTTGCTTGATTGTGTTTCTACTCCATAAAATCCTTCCACTTGGTGCTAGTGAGTGCTTTAGTGAAGCTTTTTTGAAGAGTTAAGGTGTCCAACATCTATACCTCTCTTGGTTACTAGGTGAGTGGTGTGTGAATTCCCTCTTACACTTAATGAAGCTTAAATTATGCTTAGTAGTGGCTAAAGTGATGATATTGGTGATTTATTTCTTGGTTTGAAGTGATTTGGTGAAGTTTTTATTTTTTTGAGGAATTTTCTGGTTTAATATGAATGTGATGTTGTGGTCATCTATGATGGTTGATAATGAGGGGTAATGACTCTAGTAGGTGTGAATTAGTGATAATTGCAACCAATTTTGGGTTTGGATTGAAATGAGAAAAGTTAGGGTTTCATAACCCCCTTTTCTGTCTGGTTTTGGATCATAGGGTCAGAGGACGAATTGGCTTTTGTTCAAAACATGAAAGTTGTAGGTATTGATGAGTTTGAGGTGCCTGTAAAATTTCAGGTCATTTGAAGTAGTATAGAGTGAGATATGTCGATTTTACTGTTGCTGTTCTGGGTTGATCAGGATGGCAGAACTGCACTTGTATTTGGCTATTTTGACTGGAATTGCTTCGGATTTGGATGTTGGTGTCTACTGATGAAATGTAGCTGGATGTCTTAGCTACCATATGCCTTTGGAATCAATGCATTTGGACCTGTATAGACTGAGTTGTACGAATTACAGCATAGTGTGATTTGTAAACCTGCAATTACGGTTCTGGTTTGGTATTCTGCATTTTTGACCTAGTTGTGCTAGGATTTGGACTGAGTGGCCTTCTACATTGTTGTAGCCCTGTATTTTAGGTTCGAGATGGTGGGTTTTACACCCTCATCCGATAAGCGTAGCGCATTTTGTGCCATTACCGCATTAGGAGGCCAAAACTGTTTTTGTTGTTGGGTCAAATGAGTTACATTTCCTGATTTTCTGGTTTGCTATAATGCTTGTATATGTTTGTAAAACCCTATTGGGGTTGTGATTGGCATTGCTTTATGACTCGTTATCGAGTCTCATTGTACTTGCTTACGTGTTCTAGGGCGTGACGGTGGTTCACGACATTCTCCTGACGGAAGTGCATGAAATAGCACTTAATTGATTGGTGAGTATAATACTCACTTAAATGTTACAATGTGGCTTTGGTATATGTGAATTTGATGCCTTGACGGCTAATATGGCTATTGAAAATGATTGAGGTGAGGGTGTACTTGACCGCCCTCACCCCCCTTGTGATTCCATTCATGACTGTTTACCGTTTTACTGAAATACTGCACTTGCTATATGAGATATTGAATTCCATTCGTGGAAAACTGATTTGGTGTCGTTTGGACGAATGTCCAACGGCCTTACTGTATTACTGAGCTCAACCCCGTAGGTAGTCAATTGGATCAAGTCGGCGAGGGCTTGGTCGTGAATATTGACGTGCCACGGGGACTGTACTGGGGAATCTTGTAGTAATGAGACTCTTGGTTCCGGTATACTCGAGTATTACCAAAATGACTGATTGGAGTACGGCCCGGTTGGGGTATGTTTGGTGGAAGGAATGGAGTGAAGTGAGGTCTACGGTTGGTACTCATAAACGTTGACGGAGAGTCAATGAGATTGGATCAAGAATGTAAGCGTGGAAATGGGCTCTTGAGAGCCGTCCGTATCCTTTTACCGACTTGTTTTACTTCTTAATTGTGTACTTGAAATGAAAGATTATGCTTATGTGATCTTTGTTGCTTATGTGGTAGTAACTCACTGGGCTTAAACTCATTCCGTTCCATTTGTTTTCCTTACAGGAAAATGATCACTTTTGGAAGGGTTGTACTAGCAAGTTGAGCTCATGTAAATGTATCTTTTGAATAGCTCTTCGAATGAAACCCTAATGTGTATAGGGTTCACTTTCTTTTGATTGGCAAACCGAACATGTATATTCGTAATGAATGGTTTGATATGCCGCTTTGGCTTGAAAATGTTACATTTCAATGTATGTATGTTTGGTTGATATTTGGTTGAATTTCGGATCAACTCGTATTTCAAATGGCAAAAGAAAAATTTTGGCTACTCTCGGCCTAGTATCTGGATTCTGACGTGGCCGGTACTGTTCATCATCGGTTTCGATTTTTCTTCATTTTTTATATTTTATTTTGTGATTTTGACTTGGTTGCGCGCATCGGTAAGTTTCGGAACGTATTAGATCGACGTAAACTGATCCGTTAGTCCTGGCGAGAGCTGGGCAGGCAGTCCGCTAACCCCTTTGGTTCGCCTTAGGGGAAGGTGGGGCTGTTACAGGGTCGTCACAGATGGTATCAGAGCCTAGGTTGTGAATTGATCTGGATAGACTGAGTGCTTGACACGATAGGCTAGGGTTCTATTCTTGAGCTTAGCTTTAGCCTTATTTTCTACGTGTTGTGTACTTACATTTGCAATGTTACTTGCAAACCTAGATGATGGCGGGTACTGACGCTTCTGGGGGTGCGGGGCCATCTCAGCCCGTACCTACTGATGTACCTTCTGACGCTCCTACTGATGAGCCGTATCTGGAGGGGCTCGTCTATCGCGTGATCACGTACCAGGAGAGCCCCGGTGGGCCAGTACAGCGGTGGTCCCCAGTGCGCAGGATCCGACGCTGCGACTGCTGGAAGACCTACTCCTACCCTGATCGGGTAGTGCTCGGAGTGGACGACGAGCGGAGATGATTAGGTAGCGCCAATCGTAGGTGCCAGATGGAGATTGAGCGTCTCCAGGCTACTCTCCGAGTCCAGGGAGCTAGGATCCGAGAGCTGGAGGCCTCGATTTTGGAGGAGCAGCAGCGGACCGATGCTTTCCGCGAGCAGGCTCAGGCGACGACTGGACGTCTTATGCGAGTAGTTGAGGACATACGAGACCGGACCGGCCACATCCTGACTGAGTGCGAGGCACTGGTGGATGATGTGATATAGGACTTGGCCGAGGAGGGTCAAGCGCCTGTAGCTCCTGAGGTTCCTGGTGCTCCTGAGGAGGATCCGAAGGAGGATCCTGAGGAGGACCCGGAGGAGGAACCGCATGCATCCTCGGAGTCGATTGGGTCGGCGTCTAGCCGGACGACTTTTTAGGGTTGCGGATTGGGAGATTTTTGTGAGGTAGTTAGGAACATAGTTGGACGACACGTTTTCTTTTGTTTTTGACTTTGACGTGTCACGGTGGATGTAAATAGGGTTTCTTTTGTTCTATGTTCCTTGGCTAGTATAGCCTTTGACTTGCCTAGGTTGGCATGTATATGTGACTTGTTTGCTATGTATATAAAGTACTTGTTTATCATGTGTTCTAGTGCCTCTATTTATCCTTTTGTAACGTGTTATACGAGCCATACCTTACTTTGTTATATGTTTATAGTTGGTTAAATCCAAAACATGGAGGGTAGAAGAAGTCAAGTCAGGGGAACTAACCGAGCACGCGGTCCTAGTCGTGGCCGCGGGGTTAGACAAGCACAGGAACCGGCGCAAGAACCGAGGGAGGAGAGAGAGGCAACGATTGAACCACAACCTGAACCCCAGGCTGCAGGGGGAGATCAAGTGGCAACTGTCATCCAACAAATGACCAATATTCTGGCCCGTTTAGTGGAACAACAGGGTCAAGCCCCTGTAAATCAACCTAGGGACCCCAAGATGGGACAAGATAGGGCCTTAGAGAGATTCCAGAAGTTCTCTCCACCTAAATTCTTGGGAGGACCAGACCCGGACGGAGCCGAGAAATGGCTAGAGGCCATGATCAACATCTTTGCCGCTTTAAATTATACAGAGGAGAGGCAAGTGCAATTTGCTGTTTTCCAATTTGAAGGTCCAGCCAGGACTTGATGGAATGTAATTAGGGCCAAGTGGGAGAGAGAAGGAACTGCATGGACCTGGTTAAACTTTGTACGGGAGTTTAACGAAAAATACCTTCTGCTTATCGTCCAGGAGAAGCGAGAGGACGATTTCATTAAACTCCGACAGGGAACTTCTAGTGTAGCTGAGTATGAGACTCAGTTTACGAAATTGTCAAAATTTGCTCCTGAACTGATCGCTACGGAGCAAAGAAGGGTACGGAGATTCGTGCAAGGGCTCAATGTGGAAATACAGGAGGCCTTGGCGGCAGCCTAAATTACTATGTTTACGGAGGTATTGGAGAAGGCCCAAAGGATAGAGACTACCAGGGCACAAGTGAGATATTTTCACACCAAACGGAAAGGGGTACCTAGTGGAGCCCAAGGGTCAGTGCGGAGTGATCGGAACATGCCACCTGCTAAATCCGGTCGTGGGGCTGGAGGTGGACGGTTTTCGAGTGCATCTAGGGGAGGTGCTTAGAGAGGAGGTGCCCAAAGGCTAGGCCAAAGTGGTAAGGGGCAAGGTAGAGGAATTCCACAGGAAGGCCAGACCTCCACTCCCAGAGTAACATGCGGATATTGTGGAAAACCGAACCATATCGAGGATGAGTGCTGGAGAAAGGCTCGGAAGTGCCTAAAATGTGGAAGTATAGAGCACCAGATAGTCAACTGGCCGTTGATCAGTGATACTCAGTCGACTGCCAGGTTAAATCCAAAGCCGACCAATGTTGGAGGAACCAGGTTGAGGGTACCGGCCAGGGTATATTCGCTGGACCAACAATCCGTACCTGAACCAACGGAGGTAGTAGAAGGTACGATTCCTGTTTTTCACCGGTTAGCCAAAATTTTGATAGACCCCGGTGCTACTCATTCTTTTGTTAACTCTACATTTATGCTTGGAATTGACATGAAAGTTAAAAGGCTACCTTATGACTTAGAAGTAAGGACACCTACAGGTAACCAAGTTTTACTTGCGAATGAGGTGTATAGAAATTGCGATATTTGGGTTGGTGAACGAAAATTGGTAGTTGACCTCATTAGTCTAGCCATTAAGGGGTACGATGTCATTCTAGGTATGGATTGGCTAGCTCATTACTATGCTTGGGTAGATTGTTGGATGAAAGTGGTAGAATTTTGCATACCAGGTAAGGCAACTTTAAAGTTAAACGTGAGGGGTATGTTAACCTCATCTGCGCTTATTTCGGGAATAAGAGCTAGAAAATTGCTTAGTCGTGGGGCACGTGGTTATCTAGCCTTTCTAGTTAACACTCCGGGGGAAAAGATGAAGTTGGAGGACATGCCGGTAATCAGTGAATACCCGAACGTATTTCCAGAGGAGTTGGGGTCACTGCCACCTGAAAGGGAGATTGAATTTACGATTGATCTAGTACCCGGAACTACTCCCATCTCTGAAACCCCTTATCGAATGGCACCTGCTGAGCTTAAGGAATTAAAGGTACAATTGTAGGATTTGCTAGAACGGGGGTTCATACATGAGAGCGAGTCGCCGTGGGGAGCTCCAGTGCTATTTGTTAAAAAGAAGGACGGGAGTTTAAGATTGTGCATTGACTATCGAGGATTGAATGCAGTAACTGTTAAGAATAAATATCCTTTACCCCACATTGATGAGTTGTTTGATCAGTTACAAGGGGCTGTGGTGTTTTCAAAATTGAATTTTCTACAAGGGTACTATCAGTTGAGAATCAGAAAGGAGGATGTACCAAAAACTGCGTTTGACACTCGGTATGGGCATTTTGAGTTTGCGATAATGCCTTTTGACTTAACCAATGCTCCAGCGGCATTCATGGATTTAATGCATCGAGTGTTTAAACCTTACTTGGATAGGTTTGTAGTGGTGTTTATTGATGATATCCTGGTATATTCGAAGTCAAGGGAGGAGCATGAACAACACTTGCGAATAGTGCTGCAAACCCTAACAGAGCACCAATTGTTCGCTAAGTTCAGCAAGTGTGAATTTTGGCTGAAAAAAGTGGCGTTCCTAGGTCATATAATTTCAAAAGATGGGCTTGCTGCAGACCCGGCGAAAGTGGAAGCTGTAGCCAAATGGAAGCTGCCAGAGAATCCCACAGAGGTGCGAAGTTTTCTAGGTTTAGTAGGGTACTACCGCCGATTTATAAAGAACTTCTCGAGAATTGCGGGACCCTTAACTAACTTGACCAAGAAACAAGGAAAGTACATTTGGGATGTTAAGTGTGAGAGTAGTTTCCAAGAGCTTAAGAAGCAATTGACTAGGGCTCCAGTGTTAGCTTTGCCTAATGGGAACGATAGCTACACGGTTTATACCGATGCTTCAAAAGAGGGGTCAGGGTGCGTGTTGATGCAGAATAGGAATGTGATTGCCTATGCATCTCAGAAGTTAAAACCTCATGAACAGAACTATCCAACCCATGACTTGGAGCTTGCAGCTGTTGTGTTTGCTTTGAAAAAATGGCGACATTATCTATACGGTGTGACTTTCGAGGTATATACGGATCACAAGAGCCTTAAGTATCTGTTTTCTCAGAAGGAGCTTAATCTAAGACAATGTCGGTGGGTGGAGTTCTTAGAAGATTATGATTGTACGATTAACTATCATCCCGGAAAGGCCAACGTTGTAGTCGATGCTTTAAGTCGAAAGGCTCAACTAGCAAGTTCCATGGTGGGATAGTGGAGCTTGTTAGAAGATGTATGTGAGTGGAAACCTCGTCTGGAACCGAAAAAGGTGGTTTTTGGAAATATTGAGGTGAAGTCGACATTGTTGGATCAGATTAAAGAGGGCCAAGTGTGAGGACTCGCAAATTTCTTATATTTTTCTCAAAAATGCCTTTTTATTTAGAAATTATTCCTTTATTATAGTCCTACTATCCAATCATTCTCCAATAAGTGCAAATGAACCTAGAAAGTAGGGTTTCACTCTTCGTTTTCAAAATTGGAGCAAATTAGGGTTTTCGCGATTTTCGCCGGATGATTTTTCGGTACGGAGCAAGGATCAAATTTGGTGATTAAAAGTGACTTTTAAGTGAGAAATAATATGTGATTAGGAGCAATGATATAAGGTTAGTGAATAGGAAGTAAAAACCCTAGTACGGGTGTTTTAAAGAAAAACGGTATGAACCAACGTGTACCGCACACTACCGATTGAACACACCACTGGACCACCACTTTCTTACCACATGAGCTCATTGATATTTGAGCAAAATATCCCTTCATTTCCAGCTGCCTTTGACCGAAATTTGTGGCCAAAAATGTAAGGGAGAGAGAGAAAAATTTGCATGGCTTTGGTGGCGCCAAGTGTCACCACCTCATGGCTCCTTAATTAATTTTTTTTCTTGCCTTTTTATCCTTCACTTCAGCCATCTTTCTTCTTCATTTTTTCTGGTCTTGGCCAAGCAAGAGAGAGAGAAAGGGAGAGCAAGAGAAAACAAATTCCTTCTTGATTTACACCAACCAAGTGCTAAAATCGAATTCTAAACCGATTGATTGTAAGTTTGGAAGCTTGGGAAGCTAAGGGAACCAAAAACTTCAAGAAATAGTGGACGATCACTCTTGCAAGCCTTCTTTTTGAGGTATAAAATCTGATCTATGGCTTTGATCCTTTTATTCTTGTTTAAGATGTTAAATAGTCCATGTTTTGGGTTTGATTACAAGTGATGCAAGTTGTTGTGGTGATTTTTGGATGAAATATGTAAGTTAGAGTTTGATTAATTTCTGCCTAAACTTGTTGTATAGTTAGTATATGTTGTATATAAGGTTATATAGGGGGTTTTGGTAGCAAGTGTAGCAAGAAATTAAGAAAACTATCATTGAAACCAAAAGATTTCAGATTTCTGGAAATTTTCATCCTATTCTGCCCGTTTTTGTTGCACCATGTTAGAGGCCGAATTGGGCTTGGAATAAAACATAAAAGTTGTATAGAATGGTATTTTATAGTTTTCCACAAAATTTCAGCTCAATCGGAGCAACGTAGCCTGTGAAAAGACCAAAATACCCTCACTATTTTAAGGTTTTTCCCAGTAGTCCATTTGGTCAGTTTATCATGTTTATTCACTAGGATCCGTACTGAGTTAGCTTTTTACCAAAACATGAAAGTTGTAGTATTCTGACTTAGCTTTCAAATGCCTTCAAGAACACCTTAATTGGACCTTTGTAACCTGAGATATGACCATTCCAGTGCAGTGTGGTTTAACAGCCGACGAGTTAGATTTTGGTTCTGTAAATTGAGGATTTGACTAGGTTGCATTGGAAACTGGACTAAGTGATCTTCATGAACATTGTATCCCTATGTCTTAGCTTCGAAACAGCATAAGTTACGCCTCAATCCGATAAGCGTAGCCTCGGATGTGTTATTTCCGCAACCACACGTCGAATCTGTCTTTTGCTAGATTGTGTTTCAGCACTTGTTATTACTTTGTTTCTTATTCTTATGATATTATGAGCCTATGGAATGGCTTTTGACTTGAATTATGATATGTGTGACTTTGGGTTGTGGCTGAGGAAAAATAATGAAGCCAAAATGGCTGGAAAATTAGGTAAAAACAAAGGGCGTGCTGCCCAAATTTTCGCTCGAGAGCTAGGTTCCTATTTGAACTTGAATACTTTTGTTTCACCAATACCATGACCGGCTTTCCATTTTAAAACATGATTTTTCATCCTTGGGTTCAAACAACCCTCTTCTTACTTGAAAGTGATTTTTACACGTTTTATTCCTAATTAGTCGGGTTTCTTTGTTTCTCTTAAATGTTTTGCTCGACAAACTGTAATATGTTCTCTTGTTCAACCTTAGGTTTCATTGGTGACTAAGGGTAAAATCCGGAAGGATATTTTGCACGTTATTTTGCATAACTAGGTGAGTGTTCCTTGTTTGTTATATTCTCCTTGACTTCATGACTTGTTGTTGTTGTTTGATAATGTGTTAAGTGCTTTCAAGGATTTCTAAAACGAGTTTTCTAGGCGAGTGTGTACTTTATCACGCTCGACCTTAATGAAACATGAAATTTTCAATGATTTAATGATGGAAACATTAGTTGCGCATGATGTAAGCCTTTTGGCTGAATTGGGCCCTGCCCTTCGTTACCGATCGACTCGAACCAGAAGCGGACTCGGTCGGGCGATATGGTGACCCTGGGTGAATTGGGTATACTCGAGTATTACCTTGTAGTCCGGCTACGTCCGGATGGGTGGAGTCCGGTCAACGTCCGGATGGGTGGAGTCCGGTCAATGTCCGGAAAGGGATGAATGAACGAACAAAGGCACGAGGGTTTTATTTCTCAAAAAGGAAATTTTCAAATAATTGGAGGAATAAGGGGAAATGTCAGGGGAACGAACGAAAGAATGAATAGCTCCATGTGAGCCTGTATCCTTTTAATAAATGTAACTATTGCTTTCCATTGTAAATGTTTCTTGAATTATTGATACTCCATGTTTAATGTATTGAATTGATTGTTGATTATCTGTTCAGAACCTCACTGAGCTTTTAGCTCACCCCTTTAGTTTTGTTTTCCTTAACAGGGGACGGCGAGCAGGATGAGAGCATAGAGTAGCCTAGTCTAGGTTTTTTTTGTTTCTTTTGTAATGGTTCTCGCCCAAGTGCTTGGCACGGGCTGGTTGTATGGTGAAGTGAGAACCTTTGTACATTTAATGGCTGTACTTCCTTTTGAGATAGCAATGTATAAGTTCCACTTTAAGTTTGGATTGCTGCCCTATTTATTCTTGTGATTTATTCTGGATTTGATTAAGGAACGACTGAGTCCCGGCGAGAGCCGGGCAGGCGACTCGCCAAACCCTTTGGTTCGCCTTAGGGGGAGGTGGGGCCGTCACACCAAGTGAAGGACCCAATGGTGCAAAAATGGGTGGAAATAGTAAAGAAAGGGGAGTTGCCTAACTTTACCCTAGGTCCTGATGGAATCTTAAAGTTCCGAAATCGTGTCGTTGTACCTAGGGAGGAGGAGTTAAAGAGGAAGATTTTGGAGAAATCACACCGCTCTAGGTATACGGTGCACCCAGGGAATAATAAGATGTATCAAGATCTCAAAAGTCTGTATTGGTGGGAGAATATGAAGGTGGAGATTGCCTAGTTTGTACAAAAATGTCTTATGTGCCAATAGGTGAAAGCTGAGCATCAAAAACCGTTAGGTCTATTACAGCCTTTAGAGATCCCTGAGTGGAAATGGGAGCACATAACGATGGATTTTGTATCAGGGTTGCCACGAACACAAAAGGGGCATGATGCGATTTGGGTAATAGTGGATCGACTAACTAAGACCGCACATTTCCTGCCAGTAAACATGACATATTCTTTGGAGAAACTTGCCAAACTTTATATGGATGAAGTGGTGAGACTACACGAGGTACCAGTAAGCATTGTATCCGATAGAGACCCTAGGTTTGTATCCCGATTCTGGCAGAAATTGCAAGAGGCTCTAGAAACTAAGTTAAACTATAGTACAACGTATCACCCACAAATTGATGGACAATCTGAGAGAACCATTCAAATTCTTGAGGATATGTTGAGAGCCTGTATTGTGGACTTTGGAGGAAGTTGGAGTCAATACTTAACCTTGGTTGAATTTGCTTATAATAATAGTTATCATTCCTCTATTCAAATGGCCCCATATGAAGCCTTGTATGGACGACGATGTCGATCCCCAATCCATTGGGAGGAAGTAGGAGAGAGAAAGATTATAGATCCGACTACAATACCATGGGTTGAGGAAGCCTATGAACGGGTAAAGGTGATCAGCCAAAGACTTCAAACAGCCCAAAGCCGACATAAAAGTTATGCCGATCATCAGAGGAAGGATTTGGAGTTCGAAATAGCAGATAAGGTGTTTCTTCGAATTACCCCGTTGAAAGGAAAGATTAGAGCAGGAAAAGGGAAAAAGTTGCAACCACGATACATAGGACCTTTTAATATACTCCAACGAATAGGGAAGGTGGCTTATCGACTTGAATTACCAGCTAGTTTGTCTCGGATCCATGACGTTTTCCATGTTTCTTTGCTTAAGAAATATCATCCGGATTAGACTCACATTTTGCCACCAGAAGATGTTGAACTCGACGAGTCCTTAACCTATGAAGAACGACCCATTCAAATATTGGATCGGAAAGTAAAGGACCTGAGAAACAAGCAGATTCCATTAGTAAAGGTTCTATGGAAGCATCATGAAGTGGAAGAAGCAACCTGGGAGCTAGAAAAAGACATGCAAGAGAAATATCCCGACCTGTTCACGACGAAAGGTATGAATTTCGAGGTCAAAATTCTTTTAAGGGGGAGAGAGTGTGAGGACTTGCAAATTCCTTATATTTTTCTCAAAAAATGCCATTTTATTTGAAAATTATTCATTTATTAGAGCCATACTACCTAATCATTCCACAATAAGTGCAAATGAACTTAGAAAGTAGGGTTTCACTTTTCGTTTTCAAGTTGGAGCAAGTTAGGTTTTTCACGTGTATCCATAGTGTAATTATCCGGTACGGAGCGAGGATCAAATTTGGTGCTTAAGAGTGACTTTTAGGTGAGAAATAATATGTGATTAGGAGTAATGATAAAAAGTTAGTGAATAGGAAGTAAAAACCCTAGTACGTGTGATTTAAGGTAAAACAGTGCGAACCGACGTGTACCGTGCACTACCGATTGAACACACCACTTGATCACCACTTTCTTACCATACAATCTCATTATTATTTGAGCAAAATATCCCCTCAATCTCAGCTACTTTGGCCAAAAATGTTGACCCAATTTTGCAAGGAAAAGAAACAACAAAAATGAGTGGAATTGGTGAGGACACTTGTTGGCCAACTAAGGGCCTTGACCAAGACCAATTGTCTTGCCTTTTTATCACCTTGGAGCTGCCTTTCTTCTTCATTTTTCTGCTGGTTTGGCCAATACAAGAGAGAGAGCAAGAGAAACAACCTTCTTTCATCTTGATTTGCATCATTTGAGTGAAATAAACAAGATTCTAAACCGATTGACTTGTGAGTTGTGAACTTGGGAAGCTAAGGGAACCAAAAATTTCAAGAGGAGGTGAAGTAGTACTCTTGCAAGCCCTTTTGTTGAGGTATAAGGTCTGACCCATGGCTTTGGTTCTTTTATTTTTGTTTAAGATGTTATATAACTCATGTTTTGGTTAGATTAGTAGCTATACAAGTTGTTGTGATGATTTTGGGGTGATGTATGTAAGCTAGGGTTTGACTGATTTCCTTCTTATACTTGTTGTAGGAGTGGTATATGATGTATATAGGCTTGTATAAGAGGTTGTGGTAGTGATTGAATCAAGAAAATGAAGAGATTGCCCTTGAAATCCCAAAATTCCATATTTCTGGAATTGTATGCTTTAGTTCTGTCCGGTTTCAGTGCCCTATGTTAGAGGCCGAATTAGGCTTAGCATAAAACATGAAAGTTGTATCGAATGATTTTTTATTGTTGCCTACAAAATTTCAACCCAAATGGAGCAATGTAGCCTGTGAAAAGACCAAAATACCCTTGCTGCCCTAGGATGCATCCAGTGATCCGTTTTAGACAGTTCATCCAATTAACCATGTCTATTCACTATTATCTGTGCTGATTTAGCCATTTTCCAAAACATGAAAATTTTAGTACTCTGTCTTATCTTTTCAACGCCTCCAAGAAGGCCTTAAACGGGCCTTGGTTGCCTGAGATATGGCCATTTAAATGTAGTACGGTTAACTAACTGATTAGTTGGAATTTGGTTTTGTGAATTGGGAATTTGACTAGGTTACACTGGAATTTGAACTAAGTGGTCTTCATCAAAATTGTATCCCTATGTCTTACCTTCGAAACGGTATAAGCTGTAGCCCAATCCAATAAGCATACCCTTGGATGTGCCCATTCCGCAAAAACCCGTCAAATCTGTCTTTTGTTAAGTTTCATTTCCGCACTTGTTATTAGTTTGATTTTTGTCCTTGTATTGCCTTGAGCCTATGGAATGGCTATTGAAATGAATTTGTGTTGTGTGTAAACTTGGGTTTGATTGAGGAAAATAATGAAGCCAAAAATGGCTGGAAATAGGAAAATACAAAGGGCATGCTGCCCAAATTTTCGCTCGAGGACTAGAGAAATATACTTGCGACTTGGGTAAAGTTGAAAATGAATATCACTTGAACCATCTTGGACATTTGCTACCTGGGTTATCGAGGGCTATACGTTAGAACCTAGCCGAACTTGTACCCTTAGGAAAAGCGGTACTAATCACTATAAATCCGTTTTCCTTGCACTTTCGACTCACAAGTTATTTCCAAGTAAACATGTTACAAAATTTTTCAATTTGAAAAGCGAGCAACTGTTTCACGACTATTCTCCAAGTGAATTTCAATTTCTTGATTTTTATTGAACGAAACGTCTAAGTTTCGAACCTTAGTCGATTTTCAAAGTTCTTAAATCAAGTTTTATCGCAGATTTGGACTCCAAATCCAGAGTACCTTCCAGACGCGAACAGTAGAGGCACTACTTTTGGTGAGTGCTTCCAAATATCTGATTGAACTTGATATTTGTAATTTATCTTTGACCAACGTGATTACATGATATATATGTGATTTGATAAGGCAAGGGTGTACTTTATCGCACTTGCCCTGATAAGAATTGTTCTTGTTTACCTATTTCACTTGACTTGCTTTACATGCATATGAATTATATCTTGCCTGGAATTCCAGAAACCCTGTGGCTAGTTAATTGAGTCGAGCCGGCAAAGGCCTAGTCGATTAGATAACAAACCCTGGGTAACTAGTAATGTTGAGTGGAGTGTTATCTCCTCGGCTAATCGGTATATTTGAGTATTATCACCCGTGTTTTGTGTGGCGTGCGGGCCCGGAAAAGGGGGTTGATCGGTGGACGGAGACTGGCGTGAAGTGGGGTATTATTTCTGGACTAGTTATTACTTGAAAGTTGACGGAGTGTCAACTACTAATTGATCAAGCTGGGAAGGAGCTGAAACATGAGCCACTGTATCCTTACATGTGAACATAATCCATATATTTCTTGACTACTTGAAGTATTATCTCCTTGATTGGACTTGTTTGCTCGGATTCCATAATTTCCAAGTCGTGAGTGATATAGAGATTGTCATCATCGGATTCCAGAACAGTGATATCCAAAGGGTCAAATAATTTTATTTTTGGCTATCTGAAAGAATTAAGAAATTCGAGACAGTAAGCTAATAAACAAACAAATAAACAAGTAAACGAACAACATGATAAAAGCAATTTGTTTATTTCATAAAACTCCCAAATCAAAGCGGAAACAAGACAAAAGTCTAATTGCAAAAGATGTTTTCATTAAACTATTTACATATGCAAGAAACCGTTTTCATGAATTTTTAGTGAATGACAACCCCCTTTAGATTTACCGAAACTCCTTTCGCACAGGGAGGTACTCGGCGGCCCAGTTGTGTTTAGTTCCTTTGGGAATTTGTCTAGAAATTATGCATCATCTGATAGACCATCTTTGGATATTGCTCCCACAAACAACTGAGTTAGGCTTGTCTCCATTTCGTCAATTGGACTAAACTCCGATGTAATCACTTCAGCCGGCCTTGGAAAGGTATAATGTAGTGGTGGAATGTCTAGAGCACCTTGCTTGCCTTCTTTTTCCGCCCTTTTGCATGCTTTTATTTCTTTTATATCTCTGGCAGTCGGACGGAATCCCAAACCAAACTGGTCCTTCTTCTAGATGAGTTCCACTGGCTTCAGAATGCCTTGTAGATTGCGTCCCAATCCCTTATCAAATTCATATCCTCTACGAATCATCTCCTTGGCCATCATAACACTCGCCGCTGGCAAAACCATTTCGTCTTTTGAATCTTCACTTGTTATCCAACTCACGGAGACAATGTCAGCCGTACGGTAAGAAGACACTGAAGCATTTCGGTTACCATCCTCCTCAGGCTTGGAATCGGCAATTACAATGCAATCTTCTTCAGCAAAAATGGTTATCAGCTGGTTATTCCCTACAAATTTCAATACTTTGTCGTGCCCCATTTTTTTTAATAAGAAAAAATCAAAGACGAGTTTAGAAAAAATGGCTTTTGATTCAATTTTTGATTGGAAAATGAATTTTTGATTTAAAAAGAAAATGAAAAACATGGGTCTAAATGGGACTTGAAAATGTGACGATTTGACCCAAAATACAGTTTAAAAAGGGTTTTTTGAATAAAAAATGGAGTCGCCACTTGGTATAGAGTTAAGGTGTACCAAGTCACCTAAAAATGAATTTTTAAAGAAAAAAAGTAGAAAACCCTTTTTAAACGACTCCAAGTCTACGAAAATTAGAGAAAAGATTCGGGAGTCACATTTGAAGAAAGGGAAGGCAAGGATGTGAGAGCCCGTAATTTTTTTTAAGTACTAAGTTTTATTTTTCTTTTAATTGCACGTTTTTCCACATTTTATTGATTTGAAAAATTGTGAAAATAATTTTTATGAGTAAATATAGTTTTTAGATGATTTTTCTAGTATCGAATAGTTTTTGAGAAAAGAAGAGCGTATATCGGACGTGGGACCCCACTAGTGCGAAAAGTTCGGAAAAATTCGGCCAACTAGGTTAAGTTTTGGATACTGTAATTAATTTATCGGGTGTTATGAGATATTTAGAGGTTACCAAGTGGTTGGTGTGAGAGAGACAAAAAGTTAGGCAAGTAATTAATGAAAGTGATAAGTGTCACTTTGTGAGTGGTTGCAACTTTTGACTACTATTCATGCTTTTACCATTTGGTTAAAATATCTCAAAAATTACCAAAAATTCACTCTTTTCTTCTCCATCTTGGTCGGCTCTCTCTTTCTCTCTTTCTCTCTCTCTTACTCTAAGCACAAGGAAGAAAACTCTTCAAGTTTGCTCCAAATCATCAAAACCAACCATTGAAACTTGCAATTTCTCCATAAAACCTCTTCAATTAGAGTTTGTGAGTTGTTGTGTGGAGTTATTTGGGAAGCTAGGAGGACCTGTTGCTCTCTCTCTCTTGTTTCTAAGATGAGTTGTGAAGAACCACTCTCCTCCCTTAATTGATGCTTAAATAATGATTAGTGGTGGTATGAGAAGCAATATTATGGATTATTTCTTGATTTGTGGTTGAAGTGATGAAGTTTTATTATTTTTGGGGATTTTTCTGTTTTAATATGAACATGATTGTGTGGCTATCTATAATGATTGGAAATGGTATATAATGACTCTAGGAGGTGGAAAAAGTGATTAATTGCAACCAATTTCTGTTTGGAAGAAAAATTGACAAGATAGGGTTTTTGTGAAGAACATTCTGCCCGGTTTTATAGCTCCTAGTTAGAGGCCGAAATTGTGACGCCCCGAAAAGTATGAGTGTGAGAACCCGTAAAAACCCTAATCCTTTCCGAGGGTTTTATTTCCTTTAATAGCATGTTTTCTGCGTTTTCTGGTTTAGAAAATTTTCATGAGGAATTTTTATGAGTAATTATAGTTTTTGATGATTTTTCTAGCCTTGGTGAGTTTTTGGAAAATTAAGAGTGTATAATGGACGTGGGACCCACTAGTGCGAAAAGTTCGGAAAAATGCGGCCAATAAGGTTAAGTTTCGGATACTGTGTAAAATTTATCGGGTGTTAAGAGATAAGTAGAGAGTGAGATTTGATTGATGTGAGAGGAAAAAGAAGTGATAAGATTGCATTAATGAGGTGACAAGTGTCACCCTCTTATTGGTTTTACTTTAAGATTTACTATTCCAATTTTTGACTTTTTTTTTACCAAAGGTTAAATATCTTAAAAATTGCCCAAAAATCACCATTTCTTACCTTTGGATGGCCGGCCCTCTCTAGCAAGAAGAAAGACAAAACTCTTCAACATCTTGGCAAATTCCTAGCTCAAATCATCCAAACTACTTGCCTAAATTAGTTTTTACTCCATAAAATTCCTTCCTTGGGTGCTAGTAGGTAGTTTAGTGAAGTTTGTTTGAAGAGCTAAGGTGTCCAACATCTCTATCTCTCTTGGTTACTAGGTGAGTGGTGTGTGAATTCCCTCTTGCACTTAATGAAGCTTGAGTTATGCTTATTAGTGATTAAAGTGCTGAAATTTCTGGTTTTCATCTTGGTTTGAAGTGATTTGGTGAAGTTTTTATTTTATTGATGATTTTTCTGGTTTAATTGGATTATGATGGTGTGGTTGTTTATGATGATTGGCAATGGCCTATAATGACACTAGTAGGTGTGAATTGTTGATATTTGCAATCAATTTTGGGTTTGGAATGAATTGTGAAAAGTTAGGGTTCATAAACCCTAATTCTGTCCGGTTTTAGATCATAGGGTTAGAGGCCGAATTGGACTTTGATCAAAACATGAAAGTTGTAGGTATTGATGAGTTTGAAGTGCCTTCAAAATTTCAGGTCATTTGGATTAGTGTAGAGTGAGATATATCTATTTTACTATTGCTGATCTGGGTTGCTCAGAATGTGAAAACTGCGCTTGTAATCGTTTGTTTTGACTGGAATTGGTTTGGATTTTGTTGTTGGTGTCTTCTGAGGAAATGTAGCTGGATGTCTTAGCTAACATATACCTTTGGAATTTCGGCATTTGGACCTGTATAGACTGAGTTGTGTGATTTGTGAACCTGTTTTAGTGGTTCTGGTTTGGTATTTTTGGCATATTTGACCTAGTTGTGCTAGGAACTGGACTGAGTGACCTTCTACATTGTTGTAGCCCTGGTTCTTAGCTTCGAAACGGTGGGTCTTACACCCTCATCCGACAATCGTAGTGCCTTTGGTACCATTACCGTAAAATGACGTCAAAACCTGTTTTTCTGGTTTTGAACTTAACTTTCATTTCCAGACTTTTCCCTAGCTTGACTTGTCTTTGTACTACTTGGAGCTTGCTGAATGACTATTGGATGAACTTGTTGTTGTGTGTGTACCTTTGGGACTGGCTGAGGAAATAATGAGGCCATGATGGCTGGGAAAGTAAGCAAATTCAGGGGAAGTGCTGTCCGAACTTTTAAAGGACTTGTTTGCATTGAGTTTGTGATCTAAGACTTGGATTTGAGCAAGGCAATGATACATGATGGATGGTTTCTGAGCCGTGGAGGTGAGTGACCCCAAACTACTGTTAAAGCTTCTTATGAACCGTTTCTTACATTATTTACTTTTGAACTGTTTCCAAAGATACTTTTGAAATATTTTCTTGCATATCATGCGTGCTGGCATGTGAGTGTGCCTTGTTTGCTATATTTCTTGACTTCAAAACTTGTATTTTGGTTGATAACGTGTTAAGCGCTTATAATGATTTCCAAAACGAGTTTTCGAGGCGAGTGTGTACTTTATCGCACTCGACCTCGATAAATGTGAAATTTTCGATTGAAATGTTACTTGCGCATGAATGTAAGCCTTTTGGGCAGAACTGGCCATTGCCCCTTGTTAACGGTCGTCTTGAGCCAGAAGCGGACTCGGTCAGGCGATTAGGAACTTGGGTGAACGTTTGGTATACTCAAGTATTACCTATGTAGGTTGGTGGTGTGACGACCCCACCTCCCCCTAGGGCGAACCAGAGGGTTCGGCGGGTCGCCCGTCCGGCTCTCGCCGGGACTCAGTCGTTCACTACAGTCCTCAAATAAATACAATACAAATCTCAAGTATACATCAAATGGTCCACAAATACACATCCGTCTCCAATAATAACATGTCACAAATGCAGCGGAAACTAATCCCAAATATACATAAAATAATTTCAAATCCAAAATTGTACAAAGTTTAGGCCATCCATACACGTGCACAAGTACTACAAGTCCTTCCTTCGCCACGAGCCCTGTGGAGGGGAATAAAATAGTTTTTGGGGTGAGCTAAAAGCTCAGCGAGTAACCAGAAAATCATTAATCAACTCGGTTTCACAATAGTTCATTTCAATGATGTCATATAGCAATGATGTCATAAATTAAATGATAAATCCGGAAACAACTACATCATTTGCAAAACAGTAAATATGGATTATCAATAATTCAAGAAACATTTACAATGGAAAGCGATAGTAACATTCATGAAAGGATACATTCATTCTCCTGACATTTCCTCGCTTATTTGGTCATTCATTTCATTTCATTCACCCCGTCCCTGGCTTTTGGCCAGGCTCCACCAACCTACATAGGTAATACTCGAGTATACCAAACGTTCACCCAAGTTCCTAATCGCCTGACCGAGTCCGCTTCTGGCTCAAGACGACCGGTAACAAGGGGAAATGGCCAGTTCAGCCCAAAAGGCTTACATTCATGCGCAAGTAACATTTCAATCAAAAATTTTACCTTTATCGAGGTCGAGTGCGATAAAGTACACACTCACCTCGAAAACTCGTTTTGGAAATCATTATAAGCGCTTAACACGTTATCAACCAAAATACAAGTCATGAAGTCAAGAAATATAGCAAACAAGGCACACTCAAATGCCAGCACACATGATATGCAAGAAAACATTTCAAAAGTAACTTTGGAAACAGTTCAAAAGTAACTTTGGAAACAGTTCAAAAGTAAATAATGTAAGAAACGGTTCATAAATCACTTTAGAAGTAGTTTGAGGTCACTCACCTCCATGGCTCAGAAATCATCCATCATATAACATTGCCTTGCTCAAATCCTAGTCTTAGATCACAAACTCAAAGCAATCAAACCCTTTAAAACTTCGGACAGCACTTCCCAGCCATCATGGCTTCATTATTTCCTCAGCCAGTTCCAAAGTCACACAAATAAGTTCATCCAATAGCCATTCAGCAAGCTCCAAGTAGTACTAGCACAAGTCAAGCTAGGGAAAAGTCCGGAAATGAAGGTTAAGCTCAAAACCAGAAAAACAGTTTTGACGTCATTTTGCGGTATTGGAACCAAAGGCGCTACGATTGTCGGATGAAGGTGAAAGACCCACCGTTTCGAAGCTAAGAGTCAGGGCTACAATATTCCAGAAGGTCACTCAACCCAGTTTCGAGTGCAAACAGGTCAAAAAGGCAAGATACCACATCAAAAACGTAAAACAGATTCACCAAAACGCATTCTAGCGGAAACATCATAACTCAGGCTCTACAAGTCCAAATCCAGAAATTCCAAAGGTATATGGTAGCTAATACATCAAGCTACATTTCATCAGAAGACCTCAAAGGCCAAATCTTGCATTTTCATGATCGAAAATGGAAGACTACACGAAAACAAAAATCTGGGCGCGAAACAGGTTTCAAGAACTGTCAAGGGTATTTCGGTCATTTCACATGCTACAGTGGTCGGATCAAGCTGACACTTTACAGGCAACTATTTTATAGCCTTGGATACAACTTTCATGTTTTGTCCAAAATCTAATTCGGTGAGGATCAGGGTGAAAAGTCACGGTCAAATTGAGTGAAAAGGCAACCCTGTTCGCAGCACCCCTTCCCAGACCAGTCTCAGTATTTCCGACTTTTCTCACTCCACACTACTCCAATTGACCTGAAATGTTACAGGCACCTTTAAAACATCAATACCTACAACTTTCATGTTTTAAGCCAAGGCCAATTCGGCCTCTAACCATGAGATACAAAACCGGACAGAATTGGGGATATAAAACCCTAACTTTCTCAAATTCCTTCCAAACCCAAAATTGGTTGCAATTACCAATCATTTACACCTACTAGAGTTATTAAACATCATTTCCAACCATCATGGACAGCCACAACATCATGATCAAATTAAACCAGAAAAATCATCAATAAATCAAAAACTTCACCAATTCATCTCAAACCAAGAAATAAACCACAAATTTCAGCACTTTAGCTCCCACTAGGCATAACTTAAGCTTCATTAAGTGTAGGAGGAAGTTCAATCACCACTCACCTTAACAATAGAAGAGAGAGAACAACTACGCACCTTAACCTTCCAAATAACTCCACCAAGAGCTCCAATCTTCCTTAGCTAGCAAGTTTTATGGAGTGATTTGCAATTTAATCGGTTGGAACTCAAGATTTGAGCAAGAATTGAAGTTGAAGTTGAAGAAACTCTCTCTTGTTCTTTCCTCACCAAAAATTTCGGCCAAGACAATAAAAATGGAAGAAATTGGGTCAAAATTTGGTTTAGTAAAGGTTAAGACAAGTCCAAGTCAAAGTCAAGGTCCAATAGTTAGGTGACAAATGGTCCTCTAGGATTTTAATCTTATCCTTTTGTCTCTCCAAGATTAAACCATCTAAGTAACCTCTAATTTTCTCTTAGCACCTTGTAAAATAATATCACTTAATACAAAATTCCAACAAGTTGTCAAAAATATAATGCATTTACCGCACTAGTGGGTCCCACGTCCAAAATACGCTTTTAATTTCTCAAAAACTTACCGATACTAGAAAAATCATTTTAAAACTATGTTTGCTCATAAACTTTATCTGGGAAATTTTTCTAATCAAGAAAATGTAGAAAAAGCGGGCGTTAAAAAAAATAAACCCTAGAAAATTAGAAAAAAAATTTCCAGGTTCTCAAACTCATTTTTTTCGGGGCGTCACAATCTCCCCTCCTTAAAAGAATGTCGTCCTCGACATTCCATCTTGTACTAATCAAGTCAAAACATCCCACAAGAATCACTGATATTCAAACCAAACCCACAGTCCGGCATCCTAAACTTCAAGCCTAGGATACACTACAGAGATCTGAAGCCTAAGCTCTGATACCAACTGTGACGACCCCACCTCCCCCTAGGGCGAACCAGAGGGTTCGGCGGGTCGCCCGCCCGGCTCTCGCCGGGACTCAGTCGTTCACTACAGTCCTCAAATAAATACAATACAAATCTCAAGTATACATCAAATGGTCCACAAATACACATCCGTCTCCAATAATTACATGTCACAAATGCAGCGGAAACTAATCCCAAATATACATAAAATAATTTCAAATCCAAAATTGTACAAAGTTTAGGCCATCCACACACGTGCACAAGTACTACAAGTCCTTCCTTCGCCACGAGCCCTGTGGAGGGGAATAAAATAGTTTTTGGGGTGAGCTAAAAGCTCAGCGAGTAACCAGAAAATCATTAATCAACTCGGTTTCACAATAGTTCATTTCAATGATGTCATATAGCAATGATGTCATAAATTAAATGATAAATCCGGAAACAACTACATCATTTGCAAAACAGTAAATATGGATTATCAATAATTCAAGAAACATTTACAATGGAAAGCGATAGTAACATTCATGAAAGGATACATTCATTCTCCTGACATTTCCTCGCTTATTTGGTCATTCATTTCATTTCATTCACCCCGTCCCTGGCTTTTGGCCAGGCTCCACCAACCTACATAGGTAATACTCGAGTATACCAAACGTTCACCCAAGTTCCTAATCGCCTGACCGAGTCCGCTTCTGGCTCAAGACGACCGTTAACAAGGGGCAATGGCCAGTTCAGCCCAAAAGGCTTACATTCATGCGCAAGTAACATTTCAATCAAAAATTTCACCTTTATCGAGGTCGAGTGCGATAAAGTACACACTCGCCTCGAAAACTCGTTTTGGAAATCATTATAAGCGCTTAACACGTTATCAACCAAAATACAAGTCATGAAGTCAAGAAATATAGCAAACAAGGCACACTCAAATGCCAGCACACATGATATGCAAGAAAACATTTCAAAAGTAACTTTGGAAACAGTTCAAAAGTAAATAATGTAAGAAACGGTTCATAAATCACTTTAGAAGTAGTTTGAGGTCACTCACCTCCATGGCTCAGAAATCATCCATCATATAACATTGCCTTGCTCAAATCCAAGTCTTAGATCACAAACTCAAAGCAATCAAACCCTTTAAAACTTCGGACAACACTTCCCCTAAATTTGCTTACTTTCCCAGCCATCATGGCTTCATTATTTCCTCAGCCAGTTCCAAAGTCACACAAATAAGTTCATCCAATAGCCATTCAGCAAGCTCCAAGTAGTACTAGCACAAGTCAAGCTAGGGAAAAGTCCGGAAATGAAGGTTAAGCTCAAAACCAGAAAAACAGTTTTGACGTCATTTTGCGGTATTGGAACCAAAGGCGCTACGATTGTCGGATGAAGGTGAAAGACCCACCGTTTCGAAGCTAAGAGTCAGGGCTACAATATTCCAGAAGTTCACTCAACCCAGTTTCGAGTGCAAACAGGTCAAAAAGGCAAGATACCACATCAAAAACGTAAAACAGATTCACCAAAACGCATTCTAGCGGAAACATCATAACTCAGGCTCTACAAGTCCAAATCCAGAAATTCCAAAGGTATATGGTAGCTAATACATCAAGCTACATTTCATCAGAAGACCTCAAAGGCCAAATCTTGCATTTTCATGATCGAAAATGGAAGACTACACGAAAACAAAAATCTGGGCGCGAAACAGGTTTCAAGAACTGTCAAGGGTATTTCGGTCATTTCACATGCTACAGTGGTCGGATCAAGCTGACACTTTACAGGCAACTATTTTATAGCCTTGGATACAACTTTCATGTTTTGTCCAAAATCTAATTCGGTGAGGATCAGGGTGAAAAGTCACGGTCAAATTGAGTGAAAAGGCAACCCTGTTCGCAGCACCCCTTCCCAGACCAGTCTCAGTATTTCCGACTTTTCTCACTCCACACTACTCCAATTGACCTGAAATGTTACAGGCACCTTTAAAACATCAATACCTACAACTTTCATGTTTTAAGCCAAGGCCAATTCGGCCTCTAACCATGAGATACAAAACCGGACAGAATTGGGGATATAAAACCCTAACTTTCTCAAATTCCTTCCAAACCCAAAATTGGTTGCAATTACCAATCATTTACACCTACTAGAGTTATTAAACATCATTTCCAACCATCATGGACAGCCACAACATCATGATCAAATTAAACCAGAAAAATCATCAATAAATCAAAAACTTCACCAATTCATCTCAAACCAAGAAATAAACCACAAATTTCAGCACTTTAGCTCCCACTAGGCATAACTTAAGCTTCATTAAGTGTAGGAGGAAGTTCAATCACCACTCACCTTAACAATAGAAGAGAGAGAACAACTACGCACCTTAACCTTCCAAATAACTCCACCAAGAGCTCCAATCTTCCTTAGCTAGCAAGTTTTATGGAGTGATTTGCAATTTAATCGGTTGGAACTCAAGATTTGAGCAAGAATTGAAGTTGAAGTTGAAGAAACTCTCTCTTGTTCTTTCCTCACCAAAAATTTCGGCCAAGACAATAAAAATGGAAGAAATTGGGTCAAAATTTGGTTTAGTAAAGGTTAAGACAAGTCCAAGTCAAAGTCAAGGTCCAATAGTTAGGTGACAAATGGTCCTCTAGGATTTTAATCTTATCCTTTTGTCTCTCCAAGATTAAACCATCTAAGTAACCTCTAATTTTCTCTTAGCACCTTGTAAAATAATATCACTTAATACAAAATTCCAACAAGTTGTCAAAAATATAATGCATTTACCGCACTAGTGGGTCCCACGTCCAAAATACGCTTTTAATTTCTCAAAAACTTACCGATACTAGAAAAATCATTTTAAAACTATTTTTGCTCATAAACTTTATCTGGGAAATTTTTCTAATCAAGAAAATGTAGAAAAAGCGGGCGTTAAAAAAAATAAACCCTAGAAAATTAGAAAAAAAATTTCCAGGTTCTCAAACTCATTTTTTTCGGGGCGTCACAATCTCCCCTCCTTAAAAGAATGTCGTCCTCGACATTCCATCTTGTACTAATCAAGTCAAAACATCCCACAAGAATCACTGATATTCAAACCAAACCCACAGTCCGGCATCCTAAACTTCAAGCCTAGGATACACTACAGAGATCTGAAGCCTAAGCTCTGATACCAACTGTGACGACCCCACCTCCCCCTAGGGCGAACCAGAGGGTTCGGCGGGTCGCCCGCCCGGCTCTCGCCGGGACTCAGTCGTTCACTACAGTCCTCAAATAAATACAATACAAATCTCAAGTATACATCAAATGGTCCACAAATACACATCCGTCTCCAATAATTACATGTCACAAATGCAGCGGAAACTAATCCCAAATATACATAAAATAATTTCAAATCCAAAATTATACAAAGTTTAGGCCATCCACACACGTGCACAAGTACTACAAGTCCTTCCTTCGCCACGAGCCCTGTGGAGGGGAATAAAATAGTTTTTGGGGTGAGCTAAAAGCTCAGCGAGTAACCAGAAAATCATTAATCAACTCGGTTTCACAATAGTTCATTTCAATGATGTCATATAGCAATGATGTCATAAATTAAATGATAAATCCGGAAACAACTACATCATTTGCAAAACAGTAAATATGGATTATCAATAATTCAAGAAACATTTACAATGGAAAGCGATAGTAACATTCATGAAAGGATACATTCATTCTCCTGACATTTCCTCGCTTATTTGGTCATTCATTTCATTTCATTCACCCCGTCCCTGGCTTTTGGCCAGGCTCCACCAACCTACATAGGTAATACTCGAGTATACCAAACGTTCACCCAAGTTCCTAATCGCCTGACCGAGTCCGCTTCTGGCTCAAGACGACCGTTAACAAGGGGCAATGGCCAGTTCAGCCCAAAAGGCTTACATTCATGCGCAAGTAACATTTCAATCAAAAATTTCACCTTTATCGAGGTCGAGTGCGATAAAGTACACACTCGCCTCGAAAACTCGTTTTGGAAATCATTATAAGCGCTTAACACGTTATCAACCAAAATACAAGTCATGAAGTCAAGAAATATAGCAAACAAGGCACACTCAAATGCCAGCACACATGATATGCAAGAAAACATTTCAAAAGTAACTTTGGAAACAGTTCAAAAGTAAATAATGTAAGAAACGGTTCATAAATCACTTTAGAAGTAGTTTGAGGTCACTCACCTCCATGGCTCAGAAATCATCCATCATATAACATTGCCTTGCTCAAATCCAAGTCTTAGATCACAAACTCAAAGCAATCAAACCCTTTAAAACTTCGGACAGCACTTCCCCTAAATTTGCTTACTTTCCCAGCCATCATGGCTTCATTATTTCCTCAGCCAGTTCCAAAGTCACACAAATAAGTTCATCCAATAGCCATTCAGCAAGCTCCAAGTAGTACTAGCACAAGTCAAGCTAGGGAAAAGTCCGGAAATGAAGGTTAAGCTCAAAACCAGAAAAACAGTTTTGACGTCATTTTGCGGTATTGGAACCAAAGGCGCTACGATTGTCGGATGAAGGTGAAAGACCCACCGTTTCGAAGCTAAGAGTCAGGGCTACAATATTCCAGAAGGTCACTCAACCCAGTTTCGAGTGCAAACAGGTCAAAAAGGCAAGATACCACATCAAAAACGTAAAACAGATTCACCAAAACGCATTCTAGCGGAAACATCATAACTCAGGCTCTACAAGTCCAAATCCAGAAATTCCAAAGGTATATGGTAGCTAATACATCAAGCTACATTTCATCAGAAGACCTCAAAGGCCAAATCCTGCATTTTCATGATCGAAAATGGAAGACTACATGAAAACAAAAATCTGGGCGCGAAACAGGTTTCAAGAACTGTCAAGGGTATTTCGGTCATTTCACATGCTACAGTGGTCGGATCAAGCTGACACTTTACAGGCAACTATTTTATAGCCTTGGATACAACTTTCATGTTTTGTCCAAAATCTAATTCGGTGAGGATCAGGGTGAAAAGTCACGGTCAAATTGAGTGAAAAGGCAACCCTGTTCGCAGCACCCCTTCCCAGACCAGTCTCAGTATTTCCGACTTTTCTCACTCCACACTACTCCAATTGACCTGAAATGTTACAGGCACCTTTAAAACATCAATACCTACAACTTTCATGTTTTAAGCCAAGGCCAATTCGGCCTCTAACCATGAGATACAAAACCGGACAGAATTGGGGATATAAAACCCTAACTTTCTCAAATTCCTTCCAAACCCAAAATTGGTTGCAATTACCAATCATTTACACCTACTAGAGTTATTAAACATCATTTCCAACCATCATGGACAGCCACAACATCATGATCAAATTAAACCAGAAAAATCATCAATAAATCAAAAACTTCACCAATTCATCTCAAACCAAGAAATAAACCACAAATTTCAGCACTTTAGCTCCCACTAGGCATAACTTAAGCTTCATTAAGTGTAGGAGGAAGTTCAATCACCACTCACCTTAACAATAGAAGAGAGAGAACAACTACGCACCTTAACCTTCCAAATAACTCCACCAAGAGCTCCAATCTTCCTTAGCTAGCAAGTTTTATGGAGTGATTTGCAATTTAATCGGTTGGAACTCAAGATTTGAGCAAGAATTGAAGTTGAAGTTGAAGAAACTCTCTCTTGTTCTTTCCTCACCAAAAATTTCGGCCAAGACAATAAAAATGGAAGAAATTGGGTCAAAATTTGGTTTAGTAAAGGTTAAGACAAGTCCAAGTCAAAGTCAAGGTCCAATAGTTAGGTGACAAATGGTCCTCTAGGATTTTAATCTTATCCTTTTGTCTCTCCAAGATTAAACCATCTAAGTAACCTCTAATTTTCTCTTAGCACCTTGTAAAATAATATCACTTAATACAAAATTCCAACAAGTTGTCAAAAATATAATGCATTTACCGCACTAGTGGGTCCCACGTCCAAAATACGCTTTTAATTTCTCAAAAACTTACCGATACTAGAAAAATCATTTTAAAACTATTTTTGCTCATAAACTTTATCTGGGAAATTTTTCTAATCAAGAAAATGTAGAAAAAGCGGGCGTTAAAAAAAATAAACCCTAGAAAATTAGAAAAAAAATTTCCAGGTTCTCAAACTCATTTTTTTCGGGGCGTCACAATCTCCCCTCCTTAAAAGAATGTCGTCCTCGACATTCCATCTTGTACTAATCAAGTCAAAACATCCCACAAGAATCACTGATATTCAAACCAAACCCACAGTCCGGCATCCTAAACTTCAAGCCTAGGATACACTACAGAGATCTGAAGCCTAAGCTCTGATACCAACTGTGACGACCCCACCTCCCCCTAGGGCGAACCAGAGGGTTCGGCGGGTCGCCCGCCCGGCTCTCGCCGGGACTCAGTCGTTCACTACAGTCCTCAAATAAATACAATACAAATCTCAAGTATACATCAAATGGTCCACAAATACACATCCGTCTCCAATAATTACATGTCACAAATGCAGCGGAAACTAATCCCAAATATACATAAAATAATTTCAAATCCAAAATTGTACAAAGTTTAGGCCATCCACACACGTGCACAAGTACTACAAGTCCTTCCTTCGCCACGAGCCCTGTGGAGGGGAATAAAATAGTTTTTGGGGTGAGCTAAAAGCTCAGCGAGTAACCAGAAAATCATTAATCAACTCGGTTTCACAATAGTTCATTTCAATGATGTCATATAGCAATGATGTCATAAATTAAATGATAAATCCGGAAACAACTACATCATTTGCAAAACAGTAAATATGGATTATCAATAATTCAAGAAACATTTACAATGGAAAGCGATAGTAACATTCATGAAAGGATACATTCATTCTCCTGACATTTCCTCGCTTATTTGGTCATTCATTTCATTTCATTCACCCCGTCCCTGGCTTTTGGCCAGGCTCCACCAACCTACATAGGTAATACTCGAGTATACCAAACGTTCACCCAAGTTCCTAATCGCCTGACCGAGTCCGCTTCTGGCTCAAGACGACCGTTAACAAGGGGCAATGGCCAGTTCAGCCCAAAAGGCTTACATTCATGCGCAAGTAACATTTCAATCAAAAATTTCACCTTTATCGAGGTCGAGTGCGATAAAGTACACACTCGCCTCGAAAACTCGTTTTGGAAATCATTATAAGCGCTTAACACGTTATCAACCAAAATACAAGTCATGAAGTCAAGAAATATAGCAAACAAGGCACACTCAAATGCCAGCACACATGATATGCAAGAAAACATTTCAAAAGTAACTTTGGAAACAGTTCAAAAGTAAATAATGTAAGAAACGGTTCATAAATCACTTTAGAAGTAGTTTGAGGTCACTCACCTCCATGGCTCAGAAATCATCCATCATATAACATTGCCTTGCTCAAATCCAAGTCTTAGATCACAAACTCAAAGCAATCAAACCCTTTAAAACTTCGGACAGCACTTCCCCTAAATTTGCTTACTTTCCCAGCCATCATGGCTTCATTATTTCCTCAGCCAGTTCCAAAGTCACACAAATAAGTTCATCCAATAGCCATTCAGCAAGCTCCAAGTAGTACTAGCACAAGTCAAGCTAGGGAAAAGTCCGGAAATGAAGGTTAAGCTCAAAACCAGAAAAACAGTTTTGACGTCATTTTGCGGTATTGGAACCAAAGGCGCTACGATTGTCGGATGAAGGTGAAAGACCCACCGTTTCGAAGCTAAGAGTCAGGGCTACAATATTCCAGAAGGTCACTCAACCCAGTTTCGAGTGCAAACAGGTCAAAAAGGCAAGATACCACATCAAAAACGTAAAACAGATTCACCAAAACGCATTCTAGCGGAAACATCATAACTCAGGCTCTACAAGTCCAAATCCAGAAATTCCAAAGGTATATGGTAGCTAATACATCAAGCTACATTTCATCAGAAGACCTCAAAGGCCAAATCCTGCATTTTCATGATCGAAAATGGAAGACTACACGAAAACAAAAATCTGGGCGCGAAACAGGTTTCAAGAACTGTCAAGGGTATTTCGGTCATTTCACATGCTACAGTGGTCGGATCAAGCTGACACTTTACAGGCAACTATTTTATAGCCTTGGATACAACTTTCATGTTTTGTCCAAAATCTAATTCGGTGAGGATCAGGGTGAAAAGTCACGGTCAAATTGAGTGAAAAGGCAACCCTGTTCGCAGCACCCCTTCCCAGACCAGTCTCAGTATTTCCGACTTTTCTCACTCCACACTACTCCAATTGACCTGAAATGTTACAGGCACCTTTAAAACATCAATACCTACAACTTTCATGTTTTAAGCCAAGGCCAATTCGGCCTCTAACCATGAGATACAAAACCGGACAGAATTGGGGATATAAAACCCTAACTTTCTCAAATTCCTTCCAAACCCAAAATTGGTTGCAATTACCAATCATTTACACCTACTAGAGTTATTAAACATCATTTCCAACCATCATGGACAGCCACAACATCATGATCAAATTAAACCAGAAAAATCATCAATAAATCAAAAACTTCACCAATTCATCTCAAACCAAGAAATAAACCACAAATTTCAGCACTTTAGCTCCCACTAGGCATAACTTAAGCTTCATTAAGTGTAGGAGGAAGTTCAATCACCACTCACCTTAACAATAGAAGAGAGAGAACAACTACGCACCTTAACCTTCCAAATAACTCCACCAAGAGCTCCAATCTTCCTTAGCTAGCAAGTTTTATGGAGTGATTTGCAATTTAATCGGTTGGAACTCAAGATTTGAGCAAGAATTGAAGTTGAAGTTGAAGAAACTCTCTCTTGTTCTTTCCTCACCAAAAATTTCGGCCAAGACAATAAAAATGGAAGAAATTGGGTCAAAATTTGGTTTAGTAAAGGTTAAGACAAGTCCAAGTCAAAGTCAAGGTCCAATAGTTAGGTGACAAATGGTCCTTTAGGATTTTAATCTTATCCTTTTGTCTCGCCAAGATTAAACCATCTAAGTAACCTCTAATTATCTCTTAGCACCTTGTAAAATAATATCACTTAATACAAAATTCCAACAAGTTGTCAAAAATATAATGCATTTACCGCACTAGCGGGTCCCACGTCCAAAATACGCTTTTAATTTCTCAAAAACTAACCGATACTAGAAAAATCATTTTAAAACTATTTTTGCTCATAAACTTTATCTGGGAAATTTTTCTAATCAAGAAAATGTAGAAAAGGCGGGCGTTAAAAAAAATAAACCCTAGAAAATTAGAAAAATTTCCGGGTTCTCAAACTCATTTTTTTCGGGGCGTCACAGGTGGAGCCTGGCCAAAAGCCAGGGACGGGGTGAATGAAATGAAATGAATGACCAAATGAGCGAGGAAATGTCAGGAGAATGAATGTATCCTTTCATGAATGTTACTATCGCTTTCCATTGTAAATGTTTCTTGAATTATTGATAATCCATATTTATTGTTTTGCAAATGTTGTAGTTGTTTCCGGATTTATCATTTCATATGACATCATTGAAATGAACTATTGCGAAACCGATTTGATTACTGATTTTAATGGTTACTCGCTGAGCTTCTAACTCACCCCAAAAATGTTTTATTTCCCCCCCACAGGGCTCAAGGCGAAGAAATGCTTGGAGTGCTTATTCACGTGACTGGATGGCTTATATCGTGTATAGTTTAAGTTTGGATCTATTTTATGTACGAGTTGGTCTTGTATAAATATTTGAAATTGATATGGATGTAAGTATACGTTCCACGATTGGAATCAGTTTCCGCTGCATTTGTAATATGTAACCATTGGAGAATTTGATGTAATTTTGAGAATTATATTGTAATTGGGTTGAGGACTGTAGTGAGCGATTGAGTCCCGGCGAGAGCTGGGCAGGCGGCCCGCCGAACCCTCTGGTTCGCCCTAGGGGGAGGTGGGGCTGTCACAGTTTGTATCAGAGCTTAGGTTTCAGTCTCTGTAGTGTATCCTAGGCTTGAAGTTTAGGATGCCGGACTGTGGGCTTGGTTTGAAATATTAGTGATTCTTGCGGGATGACTTGATTTGATTAGTACAAGAGGGAATGTCGAGGACGACATTCTTTTAAGGAGGGGAGATTGTGACGCCCCGAAAAGTATGAGTGTGAGAACCCGTAAAAACCCTAATCCTTTCCGAGGGTTTTATTTCCTTTAATAGCATGTTTTCTGCGTTTTCTGGCTTAGGAAATTTTCATGAGGAATTTTTATGAGTAATTATAGTTTTTGATGATTTTTCTAGCCTTGGTGAGTTTTTGGAAAATTAAGAGTGTATAATGGACGTGGGACCCACTAGTGCGAAAAGTTCGGAAAAATGCGGCCAATAAGGTTAAGTTTCGAATACTGTGTAAAATTTATCGGGTGTTAAGAGATAAGTAGAGAGTGAGATTTGATTGATGTGAGAGGAAAAAGAAGTGATAAGATTGCATTAATGAGGTGACAAGTGTCACCCTCTTATTGGTTTTACTTTAAGATTTACTATTCCAATTTTTGACTTTTTTTTGACCAAAGGTTAAATATCTTAAAAATTGCCCAAAAATCACCATTTCTTACCTTTGGATGGCCGGCCCTCTCTAGCAAGAAGAAAGACAAAACTCTTCAACATCTTGGCAAATTCCTAGCTCAAATCATCCAAACTACTTGCCTAAATTAGTTTTTACTCCATAAAATTCCTTCCTTGGGTGCTAGTAGGTAGTTTAGTGAAGTTTGTTTGAAGAGCTAAGGTGTCCAACATCTCTATCTCTCTTGGTTACTAGGTGAGTGGTGTGTGAATTCCCTCTTGCACTTAATGAAGCTTAAGTTATGCTTATTAGTGATTAAAGTGCTGAAATTTCTGGTTTTCATCTTGGTTTGAAGTGATTTGGTGAAGTTTTTATTTTATTGATGATTTTTCTGGTTTAATTGGATTATGATGGTGTGGTTGTTTATGATGATTGGCAATGGCCTATAATGACACTAGTAGGTGTGAATTGTTGATATTTGCAATCAATTTTGGGTTTGGAATGAATTGTGAAAAGTTAGGGTTCATAAACCCCTAATTTTGTCTGGTTTTAGATCATAGGGTTAGAGGCCGAATTGGACTTTGCTCAAAACATGAAAGTTGTAGGTATTGATGATTTTGAAGTGCCTTCAAAATTTCAGGTCATTTGGATTAGTGTAGAGTGAGATATGTCAATTTTACTATTGCTGATCTGGGTTGCTCAGAATGTGAAAACTGTGCTTGTAATCGTTTGTTTTGACTGGAATTGGTTTGGATTTTGTTGTTGGTGTCTTCTAAGGAAATGTAGCTGGATGTCTTAGCTAACATATGCCTTTGGAATTTCGGCATTTAGACCTGTATAGACTGAGTTGTGTTCATTACAGCATTGTGTGATTTGTGAACCTGTTTTAGTGGTTCTGGTTTGGTATTTTTGGCATATTTGACCTAGTTGTGCTAGGAACTGGACTGAGTGACCTTCTACATTGTTGTAGCCCTGGTTCTTAGCTTCGAAACGGTGGGTCTTACACCCTCATCCGACAATCGTAGTGCCTTTGGTACCATTACCGCAAAATGACGTCAAAACCTGTTTTTCTGGTTTTGAACTTAACTTTCATTTCCAGACTTTTCCCTAGCTTGACTTGTCTTTGTACTACTTGGAGCTTGCTGAATGACTATTGGATGAACTTGTTGTTGTGTGTGTACCTTTGGGACTGGCTGAGGAAATAATGAGGCCATGATGGCTGGGAAAGTAAGCAAATTCAGGGGAAGTGCTGTCCGAACTTTTAAAGGACTTGTTTGCATTGAGTTTGTGATCTAAGACTTGGATTTGAGCAAGGCAATGATACATGATGGATGGTTTCTGAACCGTGGAGGTGAGTGACCCCAAACTACTGTTAAAGCTTCTTATGAACCGTTTCTTACATTATTTACTTTTGAACTGTTTCCAAAGTTACTTTTGAAATGTTTTCTTGCATATCATGCGTGCTGGCATGTGAGTGTGCCTTGTTTGCTATATTTCTTGACTTCAAGACTTGAATTTGGTTGATAACGTGTTAAGCGCTTATAATGATTTCCAAAACGAGTTTTCGAGGCGAGTGTGTACTTTATCGCACTCGACCTCGATAAATGTGAAATTTTCGATTGAAATGTTACTTGCGCATGAATGTAAGCCTTTTGGGCTGAACTGGCCATTGCCCCTTGTTACCGGTCGTCTTGAGCCAGAAGCGGACTCGGTCAGGCGATTAGGAACTTGGGTGAACGTTTGGTATACTCGAGTATTACCTATGTAGGTTGGTGGAGCCTGGCCAAAAGCTAGGGACGGGGTGAATGAAATGAAATGAATGACCAAATGAGCGAGGAAATGTCAAGAGAATGAATGTATCCTTTCATGAATGTTACTATCGCTTTCCATTGTAAATGTTCCTTGAATTATTGATAATCCATATTTACTGTTTTGCAAATGTTGTAGTTGTTTCTGGATTTATCATTTGATATGACATCATTGAAATGAACTATTGTGAAACCGATTTGATTACTGATTTTAATGGTTACTCGCTGAGCTTCTAACTCACCCCAAAAATGTTTTATTTCCCCCCCACAGGGCTCAAGGCGAAGAAAAGCTTGGAGTGCTTATTCACGTGACTGGATGGCTTATATCGTGTACAGTTTAAGTTTGGATCTATTTTATGTACGAGTTGGTCTTGTATAAATATTTGAAATTGATATGGATGTAAGTATACGTTCCACGATTGGAATCAGTTTCCGCTGCATTTGTAATATGTAACCATTGGAGAATTTGATGTAATTTTGAGATTTATATTATAATTGGGTTGAGGACTGTAGTGAGCGACTGAGTCCCGGCGAGAGCTGGGCAGGCGGCCCGCCGAACCCTCTGGTTCGCCCTAGGGGGAGGTGGGGCTGTCACAGAATTGGCCTTGGGTTAAAACATGCAAGTTGTAGGAAATGATATTTTAGAGGTTTCTACAAAATTTCAGGTCAATTGGAGTAGCGTATAATGATAAAAGTTGAAATTACCCTTGCTGTCCTGGTTTTACCGGAATGTAAGAATTGCGCCTGTAATTGGTTGTTTTGGCTGGAATTGGTTCAGAATTGGTTGTTGAGGTCTTCTGATGAAATGTATCCCTGTTTCTAAGCTTTCGGATGGCTTTGGAATTTCTGGATTTGAACTTAAGTAGGCTGAGTTATGCTGTTTGCAACAGAATGCGTTTTGTGAATCTGTTTTTCCGGTTCTGGTATAGTATCTTGCATTTTTGACCTTGTTACACTCAAAACTGGCCAAAGTTACCTTCTGGAACATTGTATCTCTATCTCTTAGATTCGAAACGGTGGGTCTTGCACCTTCATCCGATAATCGTAGTGACTTTAGTGCCATTACTGCAAAATGAGGTCAAAAACTATTTTTTTCAGGGTTAAAGCTTAATTCCATTTCCGGATTTTTCTGGTTTTCTCTAATGCTTATGTATACTTATGGAACCTTATTTTGGTAGTTTGGCATTGGTTTATGACTCGTTATCAAGTCTCATTGTACTTGTTTGCATGTTTTAGGGCTTGACTTTTATTTCCGGTCATTTTCCTAGCTAACCTTTATACTTGGATAACTTTGAGCCTATTGAACGGCTGTGGTGATGAATGTATGTTGAGTATGCCTTTGGGAGTTGATTGAGGAAAATAATGATGCCTTGATGGCTAGAAAAGTAAGAAATTTAGGGGAAGTACTGTCCAATTTTCTAGGCCGTTTGGTTCCTTTAAGTTTGAATTGACTTTTGATAGAAATGAACGGCTTTTGGGTTGTTTGAGCCTAGGCCTTCATGTTACCTTTTCGTTCCCAAAAATCATGTTTTGCACCCTTGCATTAGCAGTTATTTGGCGAGGCATACGACTAGTAGTCGAGCCTCACATGTGCATTCTGTTTACTCGATTTTAAGATGTGAAACCTTCAATTGATTTACTTTGATTATTTTAGGGTTTCTTGGCGATTAAAGCCAATCTGAAGTGAAAACTTTTGAAGTATCTGAACTTGAACCGGTGAGTGTACCACTCCCCTCACTTGTTGTTTAACTCGGTTTCTGAACATGCAATCTGTGATATGAACGTCTGAACTATCTGTTTATTTTGTTTGAGACGAGAGTGTACTTTATCACACTCGTTCTCTTGTCTGTTTATATGCCAATTTTGGTACAAATCTGAATCTGTTATCTGTTATCTGTATCTGTATCTGTTCGGACGTCGTTTGGAAGTTTGTATCCAACGACCTTTCTGTGACCTCTGAGCTCAACCCCTGTGGCTAGTTACTCGAGTCGGGCCGGCAAGGGCCTGGACGATTAGATAACGAACCACGGTAGTCTGTTTTAGGATCTTTGGGTATTGAGACCCTTGATTCCGGGTATACTCGAGTATTACCATTTCTGTTTCTGTTGAGGTGAGCGGGCCTGGTAAAGGGGTGTTTGGTGGACGGAATTTGGTGTAAAGTGGGGTCTACGGACGCGTTGGTTCTATATACGTTGACGGAGAGTCAACCGGCTTGGATCAAGTACTGCGCTGGAAAGCTGGCTCCTGAGAGCTACCTGTATCCTTCCTATTTGAGTCCTTGTGTTTACCTGTCTTACTTTATAGCGGGCATGTGTATCTGATTTGTATAACGTGAAATGCCATGATTTTTCTGCTACATGTTTGGTACCTCATTGGGCATAAGCTCACCCCCTCCTTGTTATCTTTGTTTTCCTTACAGGAACCTCTTTTGGAAATCATGATTTTGAGAAGCGAGTTGAGCTAGTTAGATATTCTTGTGCTCTTTTGTATAGCTCATCGAGAGTGAGCAAACTCTAAATGTATTTCGTTTCACTGGTTCCCTTTGATTTGTAAACCCAGCGACATGTATATATGAAAGTGTTTTCCCATGTGATTTTGGTAAGTTACTTTTAAGCTTGGAGGTCTTCAATCGTTCAATTCTTTTTGGGTCCTATCGCGCGTAATATAGGATTTGTGTGATTCCACTCCGTAGTCCTGGCGAGAGCTGGGCAGGCGGTCCGCCGAACCCTTTGGTTCGCCTTAGGGGAAGGCGGGGCTGTCACAAAGGATAAGAATCCAAAGTACCCTTTCAACCTAGCCAAGGTTAGTTGCGCGATTTAGTCAAAGATTTTCTTATTTTACCCATAAGATTTATCACATTTGGATGTACTATATGAATGCAAACCCTAGACCTAAGAGGGTATCAGGGGGTCGAAATTTCTCCTCAAAACTCAATTGGTGCCAATCACATTAATTGTGATGCCCAATGTGGACTCTTTGGAGAGGTCACGAATATGCAAGTCATGAGACTTGAAAGAAAGAAAAGGAAAATAAGGGTAATTATAAATATACGTGGCCTAAAGGAATGCATCATATCGGGTACGGGGGAACTAATGTTCGTGACTCCAATATTCCCTTTAATAGAGGGAATACGAGCGTGCTAAAGCTAGAAAGCCAAACTCGTCCATATCCCATACCCAAGGGATAAATTCCTAACCTAATCAAGCAAATGGTCCTAATGACTAGAACGAAATGCAAAGACCTAAATGCGTGAGGGTAAGGTTAGGGGAGCATGCAAAAGGTGAAACTACTAAAAATTTCATGAAATGTAATGAGGGCATGCGATTATGAACTAGCGAGGGGGACGGCCCTAATGGGTTTAGCATTGGATTGGCCCTTCACTAACGCTCTCTCACAAGCATTGGACTTGTGAGAGCTCGAGGGGAAAGACCATGACTAGCATTTGGACTAGCCACGGTGACGTGCATTCATCTATATAAGCAAAAATAACTAAAAGCAAGTAGACATGCAAGGCACATATTTTCACATAGCACGTAACACATAAGCATGCATATCTAGATGCTAAATTATAGGGAAAGCGATTAAACACATAGGCATATAGGCACACACAAACAAATAGCACATAAACCCTATCTATTACACTTGAGGGGGGGGCCTACTACAATCTAAGAAGACAATGCGAAATGAAATAAGGCAAGCCTAACTATTACAGCTTGGCATTGAAATGCCTTTCAAAGAATTACATTAGAAGGCAATGAAAATTAAAGGAAAGCAAAGTAAATAACTAAATCAAATCAAGCAAAAATAAAAACAAAATAAAATAAAATAAACAAAAACGAAGTAAAACATATAAAATTCACGAAAAAACACATAGAAGCACATTGGAAAAATAAAATCAAGAGGATAGAGGTTACCTCCCTTGCAATGGAAATCAAATGAAGGAGAAATTAGCTTCAAAAACCATAAAGGGGTCAAGGCCCCAATTTAATAGTAACATATAATCAAACAAAACAAGTTAAACTTAACAATTAATCAAATCCCTCTTAATTGCAACTTAAATGAACTCAAATAATGCATAATTTCAAAGAAGGTAAATTATTGATCAAATTTCTAAAAAAATAGAAACTACCAAGGACTCAATAGCAAAATTGACCAATCATTCAAGTCCAATTGAAGCATTTTGGGAACACCAAGGGCCCATAAGCAAGAAAAAATCAAGTAGTGGTTCAAATTACAATTACTCTAGGACCTTATTGCAAGAAATTATAACATAATTGGGCTTTTGTAGCATTAAACACCAATCAAAGGGTTAAAGGGCAGTTTTTCATTTTTGTTTGCATGCAAACTTACGTAGAAGAACAATTTCTGCAACTGAAGCTTTCTACAACAAAAATTAATGTCTGCTGCATTTTCATCTTCGACCATAGATTTCAGAAACTAACACAAACTTTGATCAAACTCTCTCAAACCAATGTCCAAACTTTGAATTAAGCAACACAACACACAACTTTGACATTCAAACAAATAAAAACACAGAAAGAAATGATGCAAAATCATGGAAACTTTCATGCAAAAGTGGCTCGGAAGTTCCATCTTCCTTGCTAGTTTCTCCTATGCAAGTTTCATGAAGCATATCCGTGCAAAGAGACTCCAACCAAACTCAGGTATAACACCCTCAATTGTGACAGCCCCACCTTCCCCTAAGGCGTACCAAAGGAGTTAGCGGTCTGCCTGCCCAACTCTCGCCAGGACTACTAAAACGGTCAAACACTAACTCAAGTCGTTCGGGAAAAATATTAGTGGCTTAATCAACCCAATAAATGAGAAACAGAAAAAAATAAAAGTCAAAACGTAAAGCGATAGTGACTGCCACGTCACAATCCGCCGAGAGCCCATTGATTACAAGAAATTTCCAACAATCACTGACAAGAGTATATACAGGCCAAGTACAATCCATTGGATAGGAATACACTCTGTTACAAACCACATTTGTATGGTTACAAGCCAAAAGAAAGCATTTAGATCCAAGTACAAACAAAGGTTTCAACTATTGAGGAGCTATACAAAATCTCTCAACTAGCTCTACTCAACTCACTCTTCACAGTCAAAAGTCCAAAAGATAATTCCCTGTAAGGAAAACAAAATTAACGGAGTGAGCTTTCGCCCAATGAGGTACTATCACGTAAATACACTAAGAGCACATAAACACAAGAATATTCAATCCAAATATGTACATCAAGTAAGCAAAAGCAATAACACCCAAGCATACGGAGTAAAAGCATACGGATGGCTCTCAAGAGCCCTTATCCTCTTTTGCCATACTTGATCTCATCTCATTGACCCTCCGTCAATGTATACTAGGTAATCATGACCGTAGACTCCTCTTTACTCCAATTATCCGCCCACCTCACTTTCCCCTTACCGGGCCCGAACACCAAACAGTACAGAATTGGTATTACTCGAGTATACCGGAATCAAGGGTCTCATACCCAAAGATTCCCAAATACAGTCCCCATGGTTTGTCAAATGTCCCCGACCAAGTCCTTACTGGCTCGAGTCCATTGACTTCCAATGGGGTAGAGCTCAGAGTAAACAGTAAAGGTTCAGAGTTACAGTAAAGGTTGGTATCCAACCGACACCAAATCAAGTCCAGTCAAGAGTATTCAAGTGATATAATAAACAAACAAGTAGGTCTAATATAATAACCAGTCAAGGAGGCCCGAGAGTACGAGAGTGGTAAAGTACACCCTCGCCTCACCTAGTCCAAACAATCATCACAACTAGTCCAAATCACAGAATTCAAGTACAAGAAAGCCACGGAATAACAAATATGTGAGTAGTACACTCACCAAGTTCGACAAAGAAATTTCACAAGTTTTCGCCCGACATGAGCCTTGGATCACCGGCACGCCCTATAATAATCAAGAAAGTGCAATTAAGACTCAAACACGAGTTGAATACCTTTTTAATAGGGACCTTAGGGCAAGACCCAAATATAGCTTGGAAATGAAAAATACATAACATTTAGGGTTAAAAGTGGAAACAATCCCTAAAACTGCTCATTTCTATCCAACCACAACCCAACTCATAAGAACCCAATACCCTAGACACTTGGACAGCATTTCCCCTAAAATTTCAGCTTTCCAACCTACAAAACAACCATTAAAAGCCATCCAACACAACCACAAGCACCCAAACAATTCATAAGCCATTCAATATATTTCATTAGGGTCACAATACCCCTCAATTATAGCCAATTAGAAGCTCAACAATCATCCATAGAAAACCCCCAATTTGAAACCCTAAATCTGAAATTTTCGCCACAAGAGGAAATTTTCTGCAATTACCCGCAATTAATGCACAAGAGAGCTATAAAACACCATTTAGAACCACCAATTCAAGCTCAATCATATCCATCATAGGAAAACAGAAAAATTCCAAGAAAAATCAGAAAATTAGAAAACTTCACTCCAATCTACCAAATCTTCCGTAAAATCGCATAAATAGCTACTATAAGGCACCAATTGGCCAAAATTAGAAACAATAGATGTGTTCCAAGCAAGATACCTTAGTTCTTCAAGAAAGGTTGAAGCTTAGAGAGTTTTCTTCCAAAACAACACCACCAAGGTCTTCAAACACTCCTAGCAAGATGATTTCATGGACTAATTCAAAAAGTAATCGGTTGATTTTCAAGATTGAAGCAAGATTAGAAGATGGAAGGTTGAGGAATTTTTCTCTTTGCTTACAAGAGAGGTTCGGCTATGGAGGAGAGGAAAATGAAGATAATTTGGTCCAATTTTGACTTTTAAGTGAAGACAAAGAAAGTTAGGCAAAGTTAGGTATGGTTTGGCCAACCAAAATTGGACACTTGGCACCTTATTTTCACTTAGAGTTATCCTCTTGTCCCTCCATGGTTAATCCATCTAGGTAATCTCTAATCATCTCCTAACACCTAGTAATAAAATCCCTTTATGCAAAATTTAACCGAATTGGCCGAATTCTCTCACTAAATGCACTAGTGGGTCCCACGTCCAATATACATTCCAAATTTCTCACGAACTACCTTATACTAGAAAAATGATTTAAAAACTATATTTACTGATAAAATGTTGATAAAAGTAATATAATAAAGAAAATACAAGAAAACGGTGCACAGGAATAAAATAATAAATAAATAATTTTTTTTTTCTGGGTTCTCACATCCTCTCCCCCTTAAGGAATTTCGCCCTCGAAATTGCTCACCTGGATTACTAAACAGCTCAGGATATTTCTTTTGCATCTCTTCCTCCATTTCCCAAGTTGCCTCTTCTATACCATGATTTTTCCACATAACCTTCACTAATGGAATTTGCTTATTCCTCAATTCCTTAATCCTTCGATCGAGTACTTGTACAGGTCTCTCTTCGTAGGTGAGGACTTTATCTATCTCAATCTCCTCGGGTCGTACGATGTGGGTTGGGTCAGGATAGTGTAGACACCAAATTTTGAATAATTTGTATGTATCATCTATTTCATGATTTTCATTTTAGATTGCTTGCATTTTAGTTCGTTATTGTGTGTTTTGCACTATTAGTTGTTATGATATTTTAGTTTTATTCATTTTCGCCCTTTTAGTTGACCTATTTCATTTGCTTTTTATTCTTATTTACTTTTAGTTTTAGTTTTTAGTTTTAGCTTTTAAGTTTAAGATTAGCATAGAGTTTTTAGAAAAAGAAAAGGAAAACATCAAAAATATGTTTTAGTCATTTTGTTTTTATTCAATGCTTTCTTGAAGGAAAAATGAAAATGAAAAATCGAAAAAAAAGAGAGAAAAGAGAAAACTAAAGAAAAAGAGGAAAAAGAAGAAAAATTCAAAAAAAAAAAAAAAGGCTTTAGTTGGCTTGGAAAAATGGAAAGAAAGAAAAAGGAAAATTTGTTCACAAAAATATGTTTATTTCTTTAAATTCAACCTTTTGGCACTTTAGTTATTTTCATTAAGTTATTTTGAGAAAAGAAAGAGAAGAAAAGAAAAAAATGAATGAAGAAAATTGAAAAATGGCCATTTTTGTTGTTTTTATTTGTTTAGTTTGTTTTTTTTTAATTTTTAATTTGTTTTCATTATTATTATTATTATTTAGGTTTTGTTGTCAATTTTGTTAATTTGTTATTATTATTATTTATATGTTATTATTTTGGTATTAATAGTTTCGAAAAAAAGAAAAAGAAAAAAAAACGCGACTACAAGCTGCGTTTTTTACGCAGCTTGCAAACAAAGGATTTAGCGGCCCTTAGCTGCAAATATGGCAAGAGGGCTGAGTTGTTTTAGGGTTGGTTTTGCTGATATAAACAGACAGAGGAAGGATAGCCGCAGGGGGAGGAGTTTTTGGAGAGAGTGGTTAGTTAGCGGCTGGTGAGGATCGAAGGGAGATGCATTAACGGCTGGAGGAAAAACGAAAGCCACAAGGCAGCTACGGGAATGAATTTGACGGACGGAAAATCTAAAAGAAAGAGAGGAACGGCTAAGGAGTGAAGGGTAGCGGCTAGGTTTTTGGGAGAAGAAAAAACTTCAAGAAAGCTACGGGCTGACTGGGGAGAAGAGTGAGCTGAGAGATGGAGGCGCGGCCGAGAAGAGGAAATCTGAGCGACGGCTAAGAGAGGTTGAGGGAATAGAGTAAACAGCGGCCGAGAGAGAGGGGAGACAAGAAGAAAAGGAGCGGCAAAACAAAAAGGAAAAGACTGGGTCTTTGAGGGCTGGGAGAAAACCAGAAAAGAAAGAAAGCAAGGGGAAGACCGGGAGGAGGAAGAGCTTCAAGTTGCGGGTCAAAGGTTTTTCACCATTTCCACAATTCTCCTGGGGTTATTCCACGTCAAAACTCTTGCTGGGATAGAGGTAATCCATCTTTGTCTTTGGGTTTTAGCAAAACTTTCATTTTTATCTTCAAGATCTGGTGATGGTTGTGAGAGAATTTGCAGCTTTCTAGTTTGTTTATTCATGATTGCGGTTTGTTTTTGCTGATTTCTGATGAGTATGCTATTATACCCCTGTTCTTGGATCCTTTATCATGGTCTAGCCTATTAGGATTCCTAGAAAGAGACCTGCGCATATGAGAGATTTTGCTGCAACAAGCGCTAACCTTTTGACTTGTTGCAGCCGTTTTTTTCTCTCTTGGTTGCTGAATTTGCAGCGTGTCTGGCATGTTTGACGTGATGTGTTTATGTTGTTCTGATGTTCTGGGTTTGTTTATTGGAAGTTTGGATTGAAGATTTAGAGGTTGGCTTTTGGGAAAAATAGGTTTGTTTGGGTGTTTTTTATCATGCACATTTTATCTTGTACTCTATTCCTCCATGGCTGTTTTGGCAATAAAACTGCAATGTTTTGATTTTATGATTTGGACTCATTTATTCATTTCATTGGAGTGGTTTGATTGTATATAAGTTCCTTTGTTCATGACAAAGATGAAAGGAGCCAATTTTGTCACTTGAATAAGAAATGGATGAAAGCTGCGGCAGTTTTTGTTCTTCAAATGTTTGCATACTTGCCCAGAGTTTTGCATGATATCTTTTTAAGTTTTAGCTTGTTTATATGTGGAAGTCATGTGTCTTGTTGCTTGGCTTGGAGTTATGATTTTGTTTTGGTTGAAAAGTTTTGGAATCCTCATTTGAGATGAAGTAGGAGACAGCTTTGAGTTACAGAATCTCTTGCTGCGTTTTCTTCTTTCTTTCTTTTGCTATTGGTCAGACCAGATTTGCGTCCTGGATTTTGTGTTCATCAGATTTGGGGTAGTCGTTTCTCTGGTTAGAAGGTTTGTTTAGCATGCCATAGTTTTCCTATTCTTTCTTCTGTCGATGTTGCCATATATCCGAAAGGTGCACAGCTAAGAATTGCAAAGAACTTTGCTGCATTTTTCCTCTTCCTTTCGGTCAATTCAAATTTTTATTTGAATCCTGCAACCAAATTGTTGTGTTTGATTTAGTGGATGTTTGATGGTTATAACCGTGGGGTTTTGGTGAATTTGCTGGCATGATCAGATAGCCAAGCAAATTGCAGTAAGAAAGATGTGAAGTAGTAGGAGAATCCAGTTTGTAGAATTGTTTTCTTCGTTGCATGCATGAAAAATCTTTTCAAAATTGCATTTTTGACCCCCCAAATCTCCCTTATTCTGCCATGGCCCAAAACTGGGGATAATTGAACTAATTTTGTCTTATTAAGTTTAATCCTCTGTTTGCATATTTTATGTAACTTTGTGGATAGATTAAATTCTTGTTTCAAGTCATAATTGTGGCTTAATAATTTTAGTTGATTTGTTTATCTTGTTGGGTTTAGTAAAATAAGTGTTTTGGATTAAGGGGTTACTTTGTTTGGGCTTAGGAAGATAGAGCCCAACACTTTTGTTTGGATTTTTGGCTTGGGCCAGAGGATCATGATCCATCTGTTTGGTTGGCTAATTTTGGGCCAAAATAGTAGGCTAGCCCGTCTGTTTTGCTTGGGTCCTGATTTGTGCTAAGAGGATTTTGGCCCAAGAAGTGAATAAAATGGCCCAATAGCCTGGTCCATTAAGAAACCAGAAAACGATTTTGCAAATCAGTCCCTGAATTTTTCCTTAACTATACTATGGCCCTGGATATCTTCAATTTCCTTCAATTCGGTCCTTACTTTAATTGCAAATGAGTCCCTGAACTTTATTTTTCTTTAATTTTGACCCCAAAACTTTATTAATTTTTTGCAATCAAGTCTTTTCTTCTTTTACTTCTTAAATGTGGGTCGTTGACATGATTTAATTGATTCAAATTCATGTTTATTTTTTATCCTTTGTGATTATTTGCCAAATAAATTGGTACCTTGACCATTTTTTTTATTTTGGAGGATAAATAAGTTGATTTCACTCCATTAGAGCTTCATTTCAAGGGAGGTATAATTTCTTTTATCTTTTTGTGTTTCTCCTATGAGAACCAACGTGCTACGTGAGAAATACATGTTTACTTTGCTTTCCTAGCCTTTCTTTAATTTCTTTTACTTACGTCATTTACTTTTGTTTTCATTTAAGTTATTCTTTTAATGGGGTATGTGTACACCTCTTGGCTTGTAATAGATAGGGCTTTGGCGAGCAATTTGGTCCATTTTCCCCTTCCCTTTTTGTTTTAGTTAGTGAATGTAATAGGTTCATTAGTTTGGTTGCATGCCTACGTGTTAAGTGTTTAATCGCTTTATTAGGTCCTTGCATCTAGTCAAGCATGCTAAGTGTTATGTGCTACGTGTTTATAAGTGATTCGCATGTCTACTCGCTTTTTATAGTGTGGATGAATGGAATGGATGAATGTACGTCACCACACTAGTCCAACGCTAGTTGTGGCTTCTTTTATCGTTTCCACTAGTCCAACGCTAGTTGGAATTCATAGAATGGGCTAGTCCAACGCTAGACCCTTAGGGATTTTCCCTCGTTAGTACATCATTTGCTTGTTCACCACATATCACGCATTTTCCTTAGTTTTATCATTTGGCATGATCCTCGAACCCCTTTTCCTCTCACTTTAGGTTTTGCATCCCATACTAGCTATAGGGTTCATTTTGCTTGAGTGTCCCCTTTTGATAAGGGAAACGAGCGAGTGTGGCTACTCGATAGCCTTAGCACGCTAGTTTTGCTTTCTAATCAAAGGGAAAATCGAAGTCGAAAAAGTTAGGAGTCATTCCCATACCCAACCTGATGCATTCCTTTAGGTTCATTAATTCTCATTTTATCACTTATTCATTTTTCAATTCACATTTCCTTATCACTTTTCCTTTCCTTATTGTTCATTTTGATTTCTACTTCACAAAAGTGCACTTAATTACACCTATATGCACTTATCACTATATTTCATGCACTTGCACACAAACACTTGGATTTTTCATACAATTTCACACATGCACCTTTTCATACACTGGCACACAAACACTTGGATTTTTCATACAATTTCACACGTGCACCTTTTTATACACTTGCACACTTGTACTTTAGCCATCATTTGCATTAATCGACCTCTATAAGGTTTTCCTTTATTGGCCGCCACAATTCATGTGGTTGGGACCAAAAACCTTACAAGAGACATTTTAGAATTTAGGTTTGCATTTTTTTTCTTCTTTTCTTTTGCATTCATGTAGTGCATCCAAATGTAATAAATTCTTTGGTTAAAACAAGAAAAACTTTGATTAAATCACGCAACTAGCCTTGGTTAGGTCGAAGGGGTGCCTTGGATGTTTATCCTTGCCTTCCCCTTCGTCAAATGTGACTCCCGAACCTTTTTCGTTGGTTTACGTGGACTAGGAGTTGTTTAAAAGGGGTTTCTTACTACTTTTTCCTATTTTTCCGTTAAAAAACTCATTTTTTAGGTGACTTGGTACACCTTAACTCATTACCAAGTGGCGACTCCAATTTTATTATTCCAAAAACCCTTTTTAAACTACAATTTTGGGTCAAATCGTCGCATTCTCAAACCCTCATTTAGGCCCACTTTTCTTTTAAATCACAATTCATTTTTTCAATCACAAAAAATACATTTTTTAAACCATTTATTTATTTATCAAAAAATGGGGCGCGACAGTTGGCGACTCCACTGGGGACTTCCTAAGTGAGTCCAAGCATTTTGACTTAACCATTCGTTTCCTTTTTCTACCCTTTCTATGCATAGCATGTGGATATTAGGATTGCATTTTTTATTTTTAGGACCTTTTGTCTTATGTACGTAATCAAACCAATCCCTCGACTCACGAATGTATGTTTGAATGAATGTTTACTTGTTATCTCGCGCTTGCATTGCATTTGGGGGGGTGTGTGTGAGAACCCGTAATTTTCATTTTTCTAAGTTTTATTATTTTTCATGACTTGTTTTCTGCATTTTCGTGATTAGAAAATTTTTCTAGATAAATTTAAGGAGCAGATATAATTTTTAGATGATTTTTCTAGTATCGAATAGATTTTGAGAAATTAAGAGCAGATACCGGACGTGGGACCCACTAGTGCGAAAAGTCCGGAAAAATTCGGCCAACTAGATTAAGTTTTGGATACTGGAATTATTTTATCGGGTGTTAAGAGATAATTAGAGGAAGCTATTTGGATTGATGTGAGAGGGAACAAAGTGATAGACTTGCATTAAATTGGGTGACAAGTGTCACCATTTGATTGGGTTACCTTTAAGACTACTATTCCATGTCTTACCATTGACCAAATAAATCACAAAATTAACCAAAAATTGCACCATTTTCTCCTCTCAAGTGCCGGCCCTCTCTCTCAAAGGAAGAAAGAAAACCTCTTCAAGTTTTGGCTTCAATCTTGCTTCAATCATCAAAACCAACCATCCAACCTTGATTTTTCTCCATAAAACACCTTCAAGTAGTGGTGGTGAGTTGTTGTGTGAAGTTATTTGGAAGGTTAAGGTGACCCATAGCTCTTTCTCTCTTGTTTTAAAGGTAAGTTGTGAAGAACCACCCTCCTTCTTTAATTGATGCTCAAATCATGCTTAGTGGAAGTAGAAGATGCAAGTTTATGGATTAATTCTTGATTTGTGGTTGAATTGATGACTTTTTATTATTTTTGGGGAATTTTATGTTTTAATTCAAGCATGATGGTGTGGCTCTCTATGATGTATGGAAATGATCTATAATGACTTAAGGAGGTGGGAAAAGTGATTAATTGCAACCAATTTCTGTTTTGGAAGAAAATTGGAAAATCTAGGGTTCTTAAGGGTACATTCTGTCCGAATTTTTAGGTACTAGATAGAGGCCGAATTGGCCTTAGCTCAAAACATGAAAGTTGTAGGGAATGACATTTTAAAGGTGCCTACAAAATTTCAGGTCATTTGGATTAGTGTAGAGTGAGATATGACGAAATTACTGTAGCTGTTCTGCTTTGATCAGAATGCGAAAACTGCGATAGTAATTGGCCATTTTGACTGGAATTGGTTTGGATTTTGGAGTTGGTGTCTTCTGATGCAATGTAACTGGATGTCTTAGCTAACTTATGCCTTTGGAATTTCGGCATTTGGACTTGTATAGACTGAGTTATAGTAATTACAGTTTTGTGTGATTTGCAAACCTTTTGTGGGAATTCTGGTATAGTATTTTGCATATTTGACCTAGTTGTGTTAGGAACTGGATTGAGTGACCTTCTACATTGTTGTAGCTCTGTTTCTTGGCTTCGAAATGGTGGGTCTTACACCCCCATCCGATAATTGTAGTGAGAGTTGTACCATTACCGCAAAATGACGTCAAAACTGTATTTTTCCGGGCCAATGCTAGTTACATTTCCGAAATTTCTGGTTTCCTCTATTGTTTGTAAATGTTTATGGAACCTTATTGGGGTCATGTTTGGCCTTGGTTTATGACTCGTTATTGAGTCTCATTGTATTTGTTTGCATGTTTTTAGGGCGTGACGGTGGTGCACAACGTTCTTTTGACTAAAGTGTTTGAAACCACATTGTGCTAGCTTGGTGAGTGTACTACTCACTTATGTGCTATTACATGGCTATGATCTTTGTACTTGAGATGTTGAATGTTGATTGATCCAAGTGAGAGTGTACTTTATCACTTTCACTTATTGTTTCGCATGTTATTGGAAAGTTATATGAAATGTTATATGAAATGTTATATGAAATGAAATACATGACTTCAAATATTATCCATGAGCTCAACCCCATTGGTTATTGATTGAATCGAGCCGGCGAGGGCTTGGTCGTGCCAATTAATGTGCCTTGGGGCAACATCATAGGGAATCTTGTAGTATGATAGACTCTTGATTCCGGTTTACTCGAGTAATACCACAATGTAAGTGTTTGGATTTCGGGCCCGGTTGAGGAATGTTAGGAGGAAGGGAATGGAAGTTAAGAGGAGTCTACGGTTGGTTACCTTTCAGACATTGACGGAGAGTCAATGAGACCTGATCAAGAATTCAAACGAGGAAAAGGGCTCTTGAGAGCCACCCGTATCCTTTTATCCTCATTATTAATGTGTGGCTTTATTTATTTTGGTAAATTGGACTATTAAGCTTGATGTATCCATGAACTTGGTTGCTTGAGTTGTATTCTCACTGGGCAATTAGCTCACCCCGTTCCTTTTGTTTTCCTTACAGGAATATGACTCTTTTGGAATGAATTTTGATAAATGGTTGCCGAATGAACTAGATGAATGACTCTTTTGTATTGTATATAAAATGGGACCCTAAATGTATCATTAGGGCCGTTTTCACTTTTGTTTTGGCAAACCATATATGTAGTGACTTTTGTATCACTTTTAAACGTCATTTTGGTTTGTAAAGGCTAAATGTTATGTGGTATATGTAATTCGATGTTTGGTTGGGTTTGGACGAGTCGGTTACTATTCATGGCCGACTCCAGATTTCATTTTCTTTTATTTTGGGTTATTTTTCCCTTTTGCCTTATTTGCGCGCGCTATAAGTTCCGGAATGTGAAAGATCGCTCTATACTGCACCGTTAGTCCTGGCGAGAGCTGGGCAGGCAGTCCGCTAACCTCTTTGGTTCGCCTTAGGGGAAGGTGGGGCTGTCACAGTGTATGTCACCTTTAGAGCCTCGCGTGGTTCTCAACCCCTTCCCTCAAAATAGGGAACACTTCATACGTGCACGTTTATTTATTGTTATCCCATTTTATTTTATTTTTCGTGGGCGCTATCCCACACCGCCTTGTAGGATTAGGATCGATCGCCTTGGGTAGGCGGATGGTGTGCACTGCGCCCATAGCGCTACCTAAGGGATCGCTCGAGCCACCGATCGAAGGCCTTGGGAGTGATGACCCTTGGTCTTTAGGTCTGAAGGCTTGGGGACCTTTTAAACCTTATCGAGTCTAGTCGCATTAGTGAACCCCAACCTCATGCATCCATGTTAGAATCTTCCTAGGGTTAGAGTCAGCCTTACCCTCTTATAAGCACATTAGGCACGAGGGAAGGGGGTTCCACCCCTTTACTTGTTTTATTGTATTTTCCTTTCTTAATTACTCCCAATGTGTTATGTGTACTATCAATTGCACTAACCATTTCGTTGTTTTTTTTGTTTGCATTCATATGCCGTAGTAATAAGAGGCCCCTTAGGCACTCTTTAGCGACTTACCCATTAGATAGCTCACATGTTTAAATTTCAGTTGTTACATTTGATTCTCAATACGTACATTTTATTTTTAGACCTTTTTCCCCTGATGCATTATTCATGTCCTTTAGGCCATATTTGTCACATATTTACATCGCTTTAATAAATGCCATCATGCATTAAACCTTAGAAGGAACGCCAATTAGGCAATTTCCATGTTAGGGAAGCCAACCCTAATCCCATGGGTATTTAACCCGACCTTTGGGGATTTTGCACGTCTATTTTTTTTGCAATTTAACCTAAGGGGTAAATCCCAAGGTAAGGTACTAAAAAGTGAATTTCTCCTTCAGATGGCTCCGTGTCGAATGTTAGACCATATACCTCGTGAGCTGATTGATTGGAAGAACAACATGGGCCATGAAATGAACCGACTGTTCCCGTACATGGGTCATCTACCAAATCTTTTGAATATAACCCCGAACACAGCAATCATTCAAGCACTGCTCGAGTACTGGGATCCCAATGGCTCCATTTTTCGATTTAGGGAATGTGAGTTAACACCCACTCTAGAGGAGATAGAAGGGTTATTGCAAATGACTGGGAAAGGTAGCCCTATGGTGTACCCAACTAATGGAACTAGAGAGCAATTTTACAAGTTTCTAGGTTTGAAGCAAGATAGCATGGATCAGCACCCAGATGCAAAATCATGTCCACTCGAATTCTTGTACAAACGATTTGGGGAAAGGGATTCTTACGACCGACACCATGACGACTTCTTCATTAGCAGAGAACAATGGGAAGGAAAACGAGTACAAGCCTTAGGACTAGCCTTGATCAGTTTACTACTATTCCCGCAAAAACATGGAAAGGTTACTTTCTCAACAGTTAACATGATTCAAAGTGTGTTTCTAGGAATCAAGGAAAAGACCCCTACTTTGGTGCCTATCATTATTGCTGATATCTTCACCGCCGTTACCGAATGCCAAAAGAAGAGGGGGTTTTTCTATGCATCCAACTTAGTGCTTCAAATGTGGGCGATGGAACATCTGTCAAAGAGAACACTGAATCCATTGGGGTCATGTCTTCCAACAGCAAACTGGGTTGAATCGCACCGAGAAAGAGTTATAAGATACTATCGAGTGGCATCTCCTAATGTGTTTATTCAGGAATTCAATGCATTAACTTCGGATAAGATACAGTGGGTTCTCGATTGGACGAAAGTAAGGGATCCAGCCTTCAAGACTACACAATTTGACTTCATTCCGTTAGCAAGCACTAGTGGGTTGGTTATGTACATTCCACAACGAGTTATGAGACAGTTCGGGTACCCGCAGAGAGTGCCAACCATACAAGGAATGGGACGTATCGAAATCAATACAGTTACTGAATGCCGAAGTATGGTGTTGAAAGCTTGGGGAAATTTGTGTAGTTTGGACAACTTGCATTTATATCAAGTAAATAAAGTGGAGCCTAAGGTCATCTTGGAGTACAACGACTGGATCAAATCAATAATAGAACAAGGAAGAGAAAGGGTACCGTCAGTCGCTATTACTTTAGAAGAGCAGAATGAGAAATTGAGGAGAGAATTGGAAGACCATCAGCTGCAGATCATGGTGGCTGACCAAACATTAGAAGCAGCCCGTGCGCAATTGAGGAAAGAGGCAAGGAAGACCGAGAAGTTGGAAACGGCATTGAGTGCATTTGATAAAATCCAAGATGAAATTCGAAAGCTTAGTATTGGGAGTTCTAGGGAATCCCAACACACTAGACTAGCCAGGCATGAAGATTTTGTAAGAATGGTCAGTCGAACCATCAATGAAGTTGTAAAGAGGGACTGAGTTTATCCATATTTTAATGAGAATTCCTGCTTTTATATTCACTTACAGGTTTGAAAATGAGATTTTACCCCGAAGGCTTGCATCATGCTAGGCCTACCCTTGGCACAAAAGGGCCCCCCAAATAGGACATGCATCCGAATTGTTCAAATAGTTACTAACTCATGTCTTTTTCTTTTTCTTTTTCTCTTTTGAATAAATTGCAGAAATTCAATAACGATTGGTTTATCTAAAGCAGTCTTTTGCGTTCTCAGGTAAAATTTTTCAAAATAGCTTTTCGGAAAAGCCCCATTATTACGCGATCCCGAAGTAGAGCCCAAAGGAATCGTGCAAACATGAGTACTCAACCAGAATCATCCGATAAGGCCGTTGCAACTACCCAGCCGGAAGCTGCAAGTCCTGGGGTTCAGTTGACAGAGTTACTCACAAAATTTGGGGAAATGGCATCGGAAATGGCCGCTCAGAAGAGGTTGATTGACGAGCTTGTTAGTAGCGGAGTGCAACCTGAGCCTGTACCCGCTACACAACCACAATCTGAACCATTTGTTATTCCTCCGTTTCAAACCACATTTGAGGGAACTTTCAACCCGCAATATGCTTTCACCCAAAATCCTCCTTTCTACCCTCCTTATGGTCAAGGATTTCAGCCTCAAGGCGATCCAAACATGCATCAGAACCCACCAGCTTTTTATCAAACCACCGCAGAGCCCATGATACCGGAGCACACTTTCCAAAATAAGCCTGAAATGGGGGAATCTTCTGCTCCAATTGATATGAAGTTGCTCAAACGTCTAGATCGTTTCGATGAATTTATAAGGAAGAGCCAAGGGTTGAATAAGCAGGGAGTCCTGGATTATGATGAATTGTGCCTTTTTCCGAACGTGCAGTTGCCTGAGGGGTTCAAAACCCCTAAATTTAACAAATATGATGGGACGGGTAATCCCAAGACACATCTCCGACTATTTGCCAATAAATTGGGAAAGCCTGTGGACGATGAGAATTTACCTTTAAGGTTGTTCCCCGAGAGTCTGGAAGGGGATGCGCTTGACTGGTATTCCAACCTGAAGCTTGAAGACGTGAAAACCTGGATTGATTTGTCCAATGCATTTGTGAGGCAGTACGAGTACAACTGCGAGCTGGCTCCGACCCGAACTACTTTAGAAGGAACGAAAAGGAAGCCTTCTGAGGACCACAAGACCTATGCCAAGAGGTGGAGGAAAATAGCTGCAAAGGTCGAGCCACCAATGACCGAGGAGGAAATCATACGTACTTTCATAAAAGCTCATGATCCGCCGTACTTCGAAGAGATTTTCCGTATGACCGGATGTTCGTTTGCTGCAACTGTAAATAAACTTGAGGAGTTTGATGACTTTGTGAGAGTTGGGAAGATTGTCAATGTCTCCGCCCTTAAATCTCAGTTGGATGCTTTACAACAAGGGCAAGGAAGCAATGTGAAGAAGCCGCCGTTCAAAAAGAAAGAGGGGGACGCAACCTTTATTTGGAACCAAAACCCTTCACCTAGACCCCGATACCAACACAACCCAATCTACCAACCCCATTACCCTTACTACTCAAATCCGCACCCTGTATATACTACCAACATCCACCACCCTCGACCTCGCCCAAGCTATCCAAACCCACCTTCAGCCCCTTTTCAAATTTCTCAACCAAATCCACCCCAAAACCGACCACGCCCTCCATATAACCCAAGATTTCCGCCTCCAAATAGACCTGTTTACAACCACCCTCAACCTTCTGAACCTTACAACCGACCCCCTGGCCGTACATTTACCAATTTAGGTAGGCCTTTAGACCAATTGTATGACCAGTTAAAGGCCGCCGGGAAAATTGGTACGGTACCCCCTCCTACCTATCCATATGGCATGCCCGCGTGGTATAATCCACAAGCTGTCTGTGCTTATCATTCTGGGGCCCCCGGACATGCCACCTGTGATTGCAAGGCGCTTAAGCATAAAATCCAAGATATGGTTGAAGTCGGGGAGATTGTAATCCGGAAAAGGGAGGCGCAAGGGCCGAACGTAAATAGGAATCCTTTGCCGGACCATGTTAATACCATTGGGGTCATTATGGATGACACGGAGTATATGGAACAAGTCAAAGATTTGGCAAGAGAAGCTGAGGTATTTGGGGTCACAGACCAACCATTCATCATAGAGTTGCCATTCGAAGAAGATAACCAGCCTTTTGTTTTGGATCTCACGCCAGCAGAGAGTGAAGCTTTGAAGCCGGTATTCATCGAATTCCCGAGGCAAGAGCCTGTTTTGAGCCTGCAACAAGTGCCGTGGAATTACGATGAACCTATTATACAGATCGGGGAAAATTCAGCTACAAAGAAAGAGGTGTCAGTGGTTACCAGATCGGGGAGGACTGTAAGTCCATTTGAAACTACTATTCCGATTCAAGCAAAGAATTCCGAGCCGCCCATTAAGCCAACAATCACCGAGAAAGAAGCCGTGGATTTCCTTAAACGACTCCAGAGAAGTGAATACAACATAATCGAAAAGCTAAGCAAGTCACCTGCCCAGATAACCATGTTGGATTTACTTTTCTCTTCAGACGTGCATAGGGATGCATTGATCGACGTATTAACTAAGGCTCAAATTCCGAGGGACATTTCTGTTGATAATTTTTCAAACGTGGTTGGGAGCGTATTATTCAACAAACAAATTGCTTTTTCTGACGATGAATTGCCGACAGAGGGCATTGGACATAATAGGGCGTTGTACATAACGGTGAGGTGCAACGGGAAAATGCTGCCGAAGATGCTAATTGACAACGGGTCCGCGCTTAATATCTGTCCTTGGAGTACCTTGGAGAAGCTAGGATTGCAAGACATTAAGCTGAGGCCTTCAGGGACTATCATTCGAGGGTTTGATGGAGCTCAAAGGGAGCCGATAGGAGAGGCAGATTTAGTAATCGAGATGGGGCCCGCCCAATTTCAAATAACTTGCCAAGTAATGCACTTCCCGAGCATTTATAATATTTTACTTGGCAGGCCATGGATTCACAAGTCTGGGGCTGTGCCATCTTCGTTGCATCAATTGCTGAAATTCGTAGTAAATGACAAGCTAATCACTATCTTTGCCGAAGAGGACTGCCTGGTAATCACCGATTCTGGATCTAAAGAGGAGGGATGTTGAAGTGCCACCATGTCCCCTCATAGCACATCCGATATAGTCTCCGTAAGTTGGATCACAACGGAGGAACAAGCTCTCTCAAAAGCAAGTGTAATGATGGCTAAGGAAATGATTCGTGGAGGATACAAATTAGACAGAGGATTGGGGCGTGAACTGCAAGGGATCCTGAAGCCAGTGGAGATTATGGAAAAAAGGGATACATTCGGTTTGGGTTTCCAACCAACCGCCAAGGACATCAAAGAGATGAAGGAGTGCAAAAGAGCAGAGAAAGAGGGCAGGCAAAGGGTTTTTGACATTCCACCACTGCGGTATACTTTTCCACGACCAACAGAGGTTATCACATCAGAGGTTAATCCAGTTGAAGAAATTGAAGCTAGTTTGGCCCAATTGTTCGTAGGGGCAACATTTGAAGATAGTGTTCCAGGCAAAGCTGAATTTCCTGATATCCCCGAAGGATCAATTCCCAATTGGACAGCCGAGTCCCTGCCCGTCCGGAAGGAGTTTCGGTAAAATGAAAGGGGTTTATCATTCATATTCATGGAAAAAATACTTTTGCATCTGTAAATAGTTAATGAAAGCATCTTTACTTTTGACTAAAATTTGCACATGTAGATATTGTTTCCGCTTGCTTTCTTTTGTTTTGCTTTCAATCAAAGGTTTTATGAAAATGCACAAGTTTGTTCTTGTTATGTTGTGTTGTTTATTCGCTTGTTTAAATTCATATTGCTTGTTCATTTGTTTGTTGTATGCTTATTTGCTTATTATCCCACATTCGTTAATTCTTTCAGATGGCCAAAAATAAAATTATTTGACCCTTTGGATATCACAGTTCTGGAATACGATAATGGCAATTTCTATATCACTCACGACTTGGAGGTCTGTGAATCCGAACTCCAAAGCGAGAGTGATAATGAGGAGGTATTCGATTCTTTTGCAAAGGACCTTGAACAATATGAGGAAAAACCAAAACCGAACCTGGAAGAAACAGAAAAGGTTAACATTGGCACTGAGGATGAAGTTAAGGAGGTGCAGATAAGTATTCATTTGAATGAAAGGCAGAAAAAGGAGATGCTTGAATTCTTGACCATGTTCCAGGATGTATTTGCGTGGTCCTATGATGATATAACTGGCATTTCAACTGATGTGGTAGTGCATAGATTGCCCACAGACCCTTCTTTTCCACCCGTAAAACAAAAATCCAGAAAATTCAAACCAGATATAAGCCTCAAAATAAAAGAGCAAATTGAAAAACAACTCAAAACCAACATTATCATTGTTTCCCATTACCCAATTTGGCTTTCAAATCCAGTCCCTGTTCCAAAAAAGAGTGGAGAGGTGAGAGTTTGTGTTGACTATAGAGACCTTAATAAAGCCAGTCCTAAAGATGATTTCCCTCTACCAAATATTCACATTCTCTTAGACAATACTGCCGGACATGAGATTGAAACCTTTTGTGATTGTTTTGCTGGCTACCACCAAATTTTGATGGCAGAGGAGGATAGGGAGAAGACTGCTTTCATTACCCCTTGGGGTACCTTTTGCTATCGAGTCATGCCTTTCGGTTTAAAGAATGCTGGAGCAACATATCAGAGGACCATGACAACCCTATTTCATGATATGATCCACCGGGAGATGGAGGTCTACGTGGATGATATTATAATCAAGTCTAAAAGGGCAGAGGACCACTTGGTTGATCTGAAGAAATTATTCGAGAGGTTGCGGAAGTACAATTTAAAGCTAAATCCTGCGAAATGCGCCTTCGGAGCACCTGCGGGTAAGCTGTTGGGATTCATTGTTAGCAAGAAGGGCATAGAAATAGATCCGGCGAAAATCAAAGCAATTCGAGACATGCCAGTGCCAAAAACTCAGAAGGACGTGAAAAGCTTTTTAGGGAAGATCAATTTTATCGGGAGGTTCATTGGCCAACTAACTGCCACATGCGAGCCGTTGTTCAAATTATTGAGGAAAAACGTGCCGTTGTATTGGAATGAGGAGTGCCAACAGGCTTTTGACAAGATTAAAGATTATTTGTTGCATCCACCAGTCTTAGTGCCGCCCAAACCGGGCCGACCTTTGATTATGTATTTATCCGTGCTTGAAGGAGCAGTAGGGTGTGTTCTAGGTCAGCACGATGACTCTGGAAGGAAAGAACAAGCCATTTACTATCTAAGCAAGAAGTTCACGCAGTACGAGGCTAATTATTCATTCATTGAGAAAAGCTGCTGTGCATTGGCCTGGGCAGCCCAGAAGTTGAGACACTATCTGCTGAGTCATACCACGTATCTTATTTCCCGGTCTAATCCTTTGAAGTATCTTTTGGAGAAGCCGATGCTGACTGGGCGTTTGGCGAAATGGCAGATAATTCTCTCAGAATTCGATATTGTTTTCACCTCACAAAAGGCGGTCAAGGGGCAAGCTATAGCTGATCATTTGGCGGAAAATCCAAGGGATGATGATTATCAACCACTCCGTACTTATTTCCCTGACGAGAGGGTCCTATTTGTAGGCGCTGCAGATGATATAAGTAAACAAAGTCCTGAATGGAAGCTTTTCTTCGATGGAGCTTCGAATTCTCTCGGAGCTGAAATTGGAGCTGTTTTGGTGTCACCCGAAGGGAAGCACTACCCTGCCGCTGCCAAATTGCAATTCGCTTGCACGAATAACATGGCTGAATATGAAGCCTGCATTTTTGGTCTCAAAATGGCTTTGGAGATGGAATCAAGGAGTTGATAGCTTTTAGTGATTCAGATTTGCTCGTACACCAAACTTTGAAGCAATGGATAATCAAAGATTCGAAAATTCTACCCTACCATTGTAGTCTGCTCACTTTGGCCAAGCAGTTTCAAAATTTGGAGTTTAGACATCTCCCGAGAGCCCGAAACGCATTTGCTGATGCTTTGGCCACCTTGGCTTCCATGATCCAATATCCAGATGAATTGAAGATCGAACCAATCCAAATTCAACTTCAAAACAAGCCAGCCCACTGCTGGGCTGCAGACGAGTCCTCAGATACTACTCCTTGGTTTAATGATCTTAAAGAGTTTGTTAAAACTGGGTCTTACCCTCTGCATGCTGGTACAAAAGACAAGAATTTTCTGCGTAGAATGGCTTCAAAATTTTTCTTAAATGGAGAAGTGTTGTACAAAAGAACCTCAGATTTGAACCTTTTAAGGTGCATTGATGAAGATGAAGCTCAATATATGATGAAAGAAATGCATAGTGGCGTTTGTGGACCTCACATGAATGGCCATTTGCTGGCGAAGAAAATCATGAGGACTGGATATTTCTGGCTTACTATGGAGCATGATTGTATAGACTTTGTCCGGAGATGTATAAAATGCCAAATGCACGGTGACATTATACGCGCTCCACCCACTGAGTTGCATAGCATGACCGTCCCATGGCCCTGTTCAATGTGGGGTATGGACGTGATTGGTACAATCGATCCTCCTGCTTCAAATGGACATCGATTTATATTGGTGGCGATCGAGTACTTTACCAAATGGGTTGAAGCTGAATCATTCAAACATGTCACGAAGAAGGTGGTTGCCAGTTTCTTGAGAGATCATATCATTTGTCGCTTTGGAGTACCCGAAACGCTTATCACCGACAATGCCAAGAATCTGAACAATGACATGGTAGATGGACTATGCGAGCAATTCAAGATCAGACACCGCAATTCTGCCATTTATAGGCCTCAGATGAATGGAGCTGTAGAAGCCGCAAACAAAAATTTGAAGAAGATTATCCGCAAAATGACAGAAAGGCACCGCGATTGGCATGAAAAGTTGCCCTATGCATTAATGGCGTATCGGACTTCTATCCGAACATCAACTGGGGCAACGCCATATTCACTTATGTATGGGATGGAAGCTGTATTACCAGCTGAGGTTGAAATTCCGTCGCTACGAATCCTTATGGAAGCTAAATTGGAGGAGGCCGATTGGATCAAGCAGCGCCATGAGCAATTGACTTTGATAGATGAGAAGCGATTCAATGCTATCTGTCATGGTCAGTGCTATCAGAAACGTGTGGCCCGGGCTTACAACAAAAAAGTCCACCGACGGGCGTTTGAAGAAGGTGACAAAGTACTAAAGCGGATTCTATCAATGTAAGATGAAGCTAAAGGCAAATTTGCTCCAAATTGGCAAGGGCCGTTCATTGTCCAAAAGGTATTACCTGGCGGAGCTCTTATTTTGGCCGAAATGGATGGACGGACATTCCCTCAACCCATCAACTCAGATATGTGCAAAAAAATTTTCATTTGATCACGCAAATTTTCTTTAGAAATTCATGCAAATGGCGAAATGCAAGTCAGGCCATCTTCTTTTACACTAAAAACATTTTATCTCTACTTGTCCCCTTTGAGCCATCAGAATTGACAAATTTCGTTTGATAACCCTTGAGAATTGCAAATCCCACACTGGAGCAAATTTATTTCGAAAAAAAAGAGAAAAAGAAAAGAAAAAAAAGGGGGAAGAGAAAACCCTATACTGGGGCAAATTTAGTTTTCAAAGAAAAATGCAAAAGTGATGAAAAATGCAAAGAGAGAAAATTCGATCAAACTGGGGCAAATTTTCCTCAGTTTTAGAGTTGTTTTCAAAAAGGTGCAATCTTAAGTTATTTCACCTCTTATATCAAAATTTGCTTTCAAGCCTCAACTTTTCTTGAAAAACAACCCACCTGACCTCATTATAAAAGCCCAAAGTCCTGGCTTTCGTCACTTGCTGTATTTCTATTAGAAAATTTGTTAATCAACTGGCAGGTGATGTACGTAATGTCTTCGCCTAATTTTACAAGGGAAGTACATTTTACTGATGCCAGAAATCCTTAATTCATGTTTCTGAGTCGATCATGGTCGAGATATTTCAATCTTCTTTAGGTGAAAACCCGAAAGGGCACCTCGAAAAAAAAAAAAAAAGAAGAAAAAAGAAAGAAAGAAAGAAAAGAAAAAGGAAAAGAGAAAAGAAAAAACAACAAAAGCAAAAATAAAAGGGTGGGGGCAACCTTGGTGAAAACCCGAAAGGGCGCCAAGGTAGGTTTTCACAACAGTCAAGCTCGAGAAGGAACAGCTGGTGACCTGGTTCATTGAAGGTTTTCCTCATATTTGTGAAACTTCTGCCAATATCGGATTCCGAAGCGAAAATATCCGAAGTCTTGAATATGATATTCATTGGCTAAACTTGTATTTTCTGTATAAACACCTTTTTTACAAAATGTAAATCTCCTGGTTTCTTTAATTCACTTGCATTCTACTATCTATGGCTGTCTGCATTCTTTTGCATGCTCATCTTTGCCTGACATAGGAAATAATCTTGCATATACATGGATTGTTATGTGATAAATTTTCACGCATCATTCTTTCACCATTGAATTCAAATGAATGATAAACCCTAAGGTTTGGGCAAAGATAAGGGATTCAATCATCAGCTACAGTGAGTAACATGCAACAGAGTTACCACTTGGATTGGGTGACGTGGTAAATCCGCATTTTATTAGTCTCAGAATTTGAAAAGTCACAAGTTCGACCAAGACGGATGCCGCAGAACAGAGGCAAAAATAGTACAAGACTCATGTTTACACGATTCTCAAGGCAAACCGGATCAAATAATGGTGGTAAATCCATTATTATTTATTCTTTTCTTGCAGGAACACTGCGTTCACAAATGAAAGCGATCATTCTCTTTTTCATACCTAAAGCAATGTTATTTGCAAAGTTGGATTATAAGGACCAACATCAGCCAACGCTTCAACTACAGAGATCCAATCTCTCTCTAGGTACAAAAATTTGAACTAATCTCAGGTAAAAATTCAATTCATTGTTTCAAACTTCCCCAGTGAAGTCCCGTTTAATTTCTGTTCAGGTCAGTCCCGTTTAAATTCTGTTCAGGTCAATCCCGTTTAAATTTCTGTTCGGGTCAGTCCCGTTTAAAATTCTGTTCGGGTCAGTCCCGTTTAAATTCTGTTCGGGTCAGTCCCGTTTAAAATTCTGTTCGGGTCAGTCCCGTTTAAAATTCTGTTCGGGTCAGTCCCGTTTAAATTCTGTTCGGGTCAGTCCCGTTTAAATTCTTGTTCGGGTCAGTCCCGTTTTATTTTTCCTGTTCGGGTCAGTCCCGTTTAAATTCCTGTTCGGGTCAGTCCCGTTTAAATTCTGTTCAGGTCAGTCCCGTTTAAATTCTGTTCGGGTCAGTCCCGTTTAAATTCCTGTTCGAGGCAGTCCCTTTTGAATTCTGTTCGGGTCAGTCCCGTTTAAAATTCTGTTCGGAACAGTCCCGTTTAAATTATGTTCGGGTCAGTCCCGTTTTCAATTCTTGTTCGGGTTAGTCCCGTTTTCAATTTTGGTTCGGGTCAGTCCCGTTTTACTTTTCATGTTCGGGTCAGTCCCGTGTTAGAATTCCTGTTCGTTGGAATCTTTTGCAGCCCAATAACACAGGCAAGTATTTGGTGTCTACTTCTTTGTCTCAAGTTTTTTCAAAACTCAGACAAAGAGGGGCAAACTGTAGACACCAAATTTTGAATAATTTGTATGTATCATCTATTTCATGATTTTCATTTTAGATTGCTTGCATTTTAGTTCGTTATTGTGTGTTTTGCACTATTAGTTGTTATGATATTTTAGTTTTATTCATTTTCGCCCTTTTAGTTGACCTATTTCATTTGCTTTTTATTCTTATTTACTTTTAGTTTTAGTTTTTAGTTTTAGCTTTTAAGTTTAAGATTAGCATAGAGTTTTTAGAAAAAGAAAAGGAAAACATCAAAAATATGTTTTAGTCATTTTGTTTTTATTCAATGCTTTCTTGAAGGAAAAATGAAAATGAAAAATCGAAAAAAAAGAGAGAAAAGAGAAAACTAAAGAAAAAGAGGAAAAAGAAGAAAAATTCAAAAAAAAAATAAATAGGCTTTAGTTGGCTTGGAAAAATGGAAAGAAAGAAAAAGGAAAATTTGTTCACAAAAATATGTTTATTTCTTTAAATTCAACCTTTTGGCACTTTAGTTATTTTCATTAAGTTATTTTGAGAAAAGAAAGAGAAGAAAAGAAAAAAAATGAATGAAGAAAATTGAAAAATGGCAATTTTTGTTGTTTTTATTTGTTTAGTTTGTTTTTAATTTTTAATTTGTTTTCATTATTATTATTATTATTTAGGTTTTGTTGTCAATTTTGTTAATTTGTTATTATTATTATTTATATGTTATTATTTTGGTATTAATAGTTTCAAAAAAAAAAAGAAAAAAAAACGCGACTGCAAGCTGCGTTTTTTACGCAGCTTGCAAACAAAGGATTTAGCGGCCCTTAGCTGCAAATATGGCAAGAGGGCTGAGTTGTTTTAGGGTTGGTTTTGCTGATATAAACAGACAGAGGAAGGATAGCCGCAGGGGGAGGAGTTTTTGGAGAGAGTGGTTAGTTAGCGGCTGGTGAGGATCGAAGGGAGATGCATTAACGGCTGGAGGAAAAACGAAAGCCACAAGGCAGCTACGGGAATGAATTTGACGGACGGAAAATCTAAAAGAAAGAGAGGAACGGCTAAGGAGTGAAGGGTAGCGGCTAGGTTTTTGGGAGAAGAAAAAACTTCAAGAAAGCTACGGGCTGACTGGGGAGAAGAGTGAGCTGAGAGATAGAGGCGCGGCCGAGAAGAGGAAATCTGAGCGACGGCTAAGAGAGGTTGAGGGAATAGAGTAAACAGCGGCCGAGAGAGAGGGGAGACAAGAAGAAAAGGAGCGGCAAAACAAAAAGGAAAAGACTGGGTCTTTGAGGGCTGGGAGAAAACCAGAAAAGAAAGAAAGCAAGGGGAAGACCGGGAGGAGGAAGAGCTTCAAGTTGCGGGTCAAAGGTTTTTCACCATTTCCACGATTCTCCTGGGGTTATTCCACGTCAAAACTCTTGCTGGGATAGAGGTAATCCATCTTTGTCTTTGGGTTTTAGCAAAACTTTCATTTTTATCTTCAAGATCTGGTGATGGTTGTGAGAGAATTTGCAGCTTTCTAGTTTGTTTATTCATGATTGCGGTTTGTTTTTGCTGATTTCTGATGAGTATGCTATTATACCCCTGTTCTTGGATCCTTTATCATGGTCTAGCCTATTAGGATTCCTAGAAAGAGACCTGCGCATATGAGAGATTTTGCTGCAACAAGCGCTAACCTTTTGACTTGTTGCAGCCGTTTTTTTCTCTCTTGGTTGCTGAATTTGCAGCGTGTCTGGCATGTTTGACGTGATGTGTTTATGTTGTTCTGATGTTCTGGGTTTGATTATTGGAAGTTTGGATTGAAGATTTAGAGGTTGGCTTTTGGGAAAAATAGGTTTGTTTGGGTGTTTTTGATCATGCACATTTTATCTTGTACTCTATTCCTCCATGGCTGTTTTGGCAATAAAACTGCAATGTTTTGATTTTATGATTTGGACTCATTTATTCATTTCATTGGAGTGGTTTGATTGTATATAAGTTCCTTTGTTCATGACAAAGATGAAAGGAGCCAATTTTGTCACTTGAATAAGAAATGGATGAAAGCTGCGGCAGTTTTTGTTCTTCAAATGTTTGCATACTTGCCCAGAGTTTTGCATGATATCTTTTTAAGTTTTAGCTTGTTTATATGTGGAAGTCATGTGTCTTGTTGCTTGGCTTGGAGTTATGATTTTGTTTTGGTTGAAAAGTTTTGGAATCCTCATTTGAGATGAAGTAGGAGACAGCTTTGAGTTGCAGAATCTCTTGCTGCGTTTTCTTCTTTCTTTCTTTTGCTATTGGTCAGACCAGATTTGCGTCCTGGATTTTGTGTTCATCAGATTTGGGGTAGTCGTTTCTCTGGTTAGAAGGTTTGTTTAGCATGCCATAGTTTTCCTATTCTTTCTTCTGTCGATGTTGCCATATATCCGAAAGGTGCACAGCTAAGAATTGCAAAGAACTTTGCTGCATTTTTCCTCTTCCTTTCGGTCAATTCAAATTTTTATTTGAATCCTGCAACCAAATTGTTGTGTTTGATTTAGTGGATGTTTGATGGTTATAACCGTGGGGTTTTGGTGAATTTGCTGGCATGATCAGATAGCCAAGCAAATTGCAGTAAGAAAGATGTGAAGTAGTAGGAGAATCCAGTTTGTAGAATTGTTTTCTTCGTTGCATGCATGAAAAATCTTTTCAAAATTGCATTTTTGACCCCCCAAATCTCCCTTATTCTGCCATGGCCCAAAACTGGGGATAATTGAACTAATTTTGTCTTTTTAAGTTTAATCCTCTGTTTGCATATTTTATGTAACTTTGTGGATAGATTAAATTCTTGTTTCAAGTCATAATTGTGGCTTAATAATTTTAGTTGATTTGTTTATCTTGTTGGGTTTAGTAAAATAAGTGTTTTGGATTAAGGGGTTACTTTGTTTGGGCTTAGGAAGATAGAGCCCAACACTTTTGTTTGGATTTTTGGCTTGGGCCAGAGGATCATGATCCATCTGTTTGGTTGGCTAATTTTGGGCCAAAATAGTAGGCTAGCCCGTCTGTTTTGCTTGGGTCCTGATTTGTGCTAAGAGGATTTTGGCCCAAGAAGTGAATAAAATGGCCCAATAGCCTGGTCCATTAAGAAACCAGAAAATGATTTTGCAAATCAGTCCCTGAATTTTTCCTTAACTATACTATGGCCCTGGATATCTTCAATTTCCTTCAATTCGGTCCTTACTTTAATTGCAAATGAGTCCCTGAACTTTATTTTTGTTTAATTTTGACCCCAAAACTTTATTAATTTTTTGCAATCAAGTCTTTTCTTCTTTTACTTCTTAAATGTGGGTCGTTGACATGATTTAATTGATTCAAATTCATGTTTATTTTTTATCCTTTGTGATTATTTGCCAAATAAATTGGTACCTTGACCATTTTTTTTATTTTGGAGGATAAATAAGTTGATTTCACTCCATTAGAGCTTCATTTCAAGGGAGGTATAATTTCTTTTATCTTTTTGTGTTTCTCCTATGAGAACCAACGTGCTACGTGAGAAATACATGTTTACTTTGCTTTCCTAGCCTTTCTTTAATTTCTTTTACTTACGTCATTTACTTTTGTTTTCATTTAAGTTATTCTTTTAATGGGGTATGTGTACACCTCTTGGCTTGTAATAGATAGGGCTTTGGCGAGCAATTTGGTCCATTTTCCCCTTCCCTTTTTGTTTTAGTTAGTGAATGTAATAGGTTCATTAGTTTGGTTGCATGCCTACGTGTTAAGTGTTTAATCGCTTTATTAGGTCCTTGCATCTAGTCAAGCATGCTAAGTGTTATGTGCTACGTGTTTATAAGTGATTCGCATGTCTACTCGCTTTTTATAGTGTGGATGAATGGAATGGATGAATGTACGTCACCACACTAGTCCAACGCTAGTTGTGGCTTCTTTTATCGTTTCCACTAGTCCAACGCTAGTTGGAATTCATAGAATGGGCTAGTCCAACGCTAGACCCTTAGGGATTTTCCCTCGTTAGTACATCATTTGCTTGTTCACCACATATCACGCATTTTCCTTAGTTTTATCATTTGGCATGATCCTCGAACCCCTTTTCCTCTCACTTTAGGTTTTGCATCCCATACTAGCTATAGGGTTCATTTTGCTTGAGTGTCCCCTTTTGATAAGGGAAACGAGCGAGTGTGGCTACTCGATAGCCTTAGCACGCTAGTTTTGCTTTCTAATCAAAGGGAAAATCGAAGTCGAAAAAGTTAGGAGTCATTCCCATACCCAACCTGATGCATTCCTTTAGGTTCATTCATTCTCATTTTATCACTTATTCATTTTTCAATTCACATTTCCTTATCACTTTTCCTTTCCTTATTGTTCATTTTGATTTCTACTTCACAAAAGTGCACTTAATTACACCTATATGCACTTATCACTATATTTCATGCACTTGCACACAAACACTTGGATTTTTCATACAATTTCACACATGCACCTTTTCATACACTGGCACACAAACACTTGGATTTTTCATACAATTTCACACGTGCACCTTTTTATACACTTGCACACTTGTACTTTAGCCATCATTTGCATTAATCGACCTCTATAAGGTTTTCCTTTATTGGCCGCCACAATTCATGTGGTTGGGACCAAAAACCTTACAAGAGACATTTTAGAATTTAGGTTTGCATTTTTTTTCTTCTTTTCTTTTGCATTCATGTAGTGCATCCAAATGTAATAAATTCTTTGGTTAAAACAAGAAAAACTTTGATTAAATCACGCAACTAGCCTTGGCTAGGTCGAAGAGGTGCCTTGGATGTTTATCCTTGCCTTCCCCTTCGTCAAATGTGACTCCCGAACCTTTTTCGTTGGTTTACGTGGACTAGGAGTTGTTTAAAAGGGGTTTCTTACTACTTTTTCCTATTTTCCGTTAAAAAACTCATTTTTTAGGTGACTTGGTACACCTTAACTCATTACCAAGTGGCGACTCCAATTTTATTATTCCAAAAACCCTTTTTAAACTACAATTTTGGGTCAAATCGTCGCATTCTCAAACCCCCATTTAGGCCCACTTTTCTTTTAAATCACAATTCATTTTTTCAATCACAAAAAATACATTTTTTAAACCATTTATTTATTTATCAAAAAATGGGGCGCGACAGATAGTACTTTTTCAGCATCGACACATGGAAGACGTCATGAATACGAGACAAATTGGGCGGCAACTCGAGTCAGTACGCTACTTTCCCAACTCGTTGGAGAATTTTGTATGGCCCCACAAACCGTGGTTGAAGTTTCTTTCCTCTACCCGCAGTGACGCTTCGTAGTGGCGTGATCTTAAGGAAAACAAGGTCTCCAACTTCGAACTCCAAATCTTTCCTTCGGTTATCGGCGTAGCTCTTTTGTCGGCTTTGAGCTGTTTGGAGTCTTTGACGGATCAATTTAACCTTTTCTTGTGCATCCTCCATCCAGGGAATGGTTGTTGGATCTAAAACTTTCTTTTCCCCTACTTCATCCCAATAGATGGGTGAACGACACTTTCGTCCGTAGAGAGCTTCATATGGTGCCATTTGAATAGATGAATGGAAACTATTATTGTAGGCAAACTCTACCAAAGTCATACGTTGGCCCCAATTACCCCCAAAATCCAGAATACATGTCCGTAACATATCCTCGAGGGTTTGAATTGTTCGCTCTGACTGTCCATCCGTCTGGGGGTGATAGGTGGTACTAAGGTTGATTTTGGTTTCTAAGTGCTCCTGAAACTTTTGCCAAAACCTCGATACAAAACGAGGATCTCGGTCGGAAACTATACTCACTGGAACCCCATGCAACCTCACAATTTCATTCAGGTACAACCAAGCCAGTTTATCCATGGAATCTTTCACATTCACAGGTAAGAAATGGGCTGATTTGGTCAACCGATCAACGATCACCCAAACGGCATCATGTCCTTTTTGCGTTCTTGGCAGTCCAGAAACAAAATCCATCCTGATATTTTTCCACTTCCATTCGGGTATCTCAAGAGGTTGTAACAGTCCGGAGGGTTTTTGGTGTTCAGCCTTGACTTGCTGGCAAATCAAATAGGTTTGGATATATTGGGCAATCTCTCTTTTCATCTTATCCTACCAGTACAACCGTCGCAGGTCTTGGTACATCTTATTACTACCAGGATGGATCGTGTATTTCGATCGATGGGTTTCCTCTAAAATTTCCCTTTTCAGGTTCTCATCATTGGCTACTACCACTCGGTTCCTATACCTCAAAATCCCCTCAGGACCCACATTGAAATCTGGCAGTGCTTCCTTTTCTACCTTTTCCTTCCACTTTTGTACCATCGGGTCCTTCTCCTGGGTTTCTTTAATTCGATCAAGAATAGCAGATGTTACCCGAATATTTCCAAAAGTTATTTTCTCGCATCCCAAGCTAGGGTTCCACTCACTAGCTGCTCCTAACATCTCCCACTCCTTGACCATCAACCCTGCTACTTGAGCCTTCCGACTTAGGGCGTCCGCTACTACGTTAGCCTTACCGGGATGGTAGTTGATCGTGCAGTCATAATCTTCTAAGAGTTCCATCCACCGGCGTTGCCTCATATTCAACTCTTTTTGGGAGAAAAGGTACTTAAGACTCTTATGGTCTGAATAAACCTCAAAAGTAACCCCGTAAAGATAGTGTCTCTACTTTTTCAGAGCAAAGACCACAGCAGCTAGCTCCAAGTCATGGGTAGGGTAGTTTTGTTCATGGGTTTTTAGTTTCCTAGAGGCAAGGCAATCACGTTCTTATTTTGCATTAACACACACCCCAAACCTTCCTTCGAAGCATCGGTATAAACAGTGAAACTGTCCTTCCCACTAGGCAAGGCCAAAACAGGAGCTCTGGTTAACCTTCGCTTCAACTCCTGAAAACTAGTTTCACACCTAGTATCCCACACAAAACGACCGTTTTTCTTTGTCAGGTCGGTTAAAGGACCGGCCAATTTGAAAAAGTATTTAATAAAGCGTCTATAGTACCCAGCCAACCCTAAGAAACTACGGATCTCAGTGGCATTTTCTGGCCTCTTCCATTCAGCCACCGCCTCTACTTTCGCGGGGTCTACTGTAATACCTTCTCTTGAAATCACATGTCCCAAGAAAGAGATTTTCTCCAGCCAAAATTCACACTTACTAAATTTGGCGTATAGCTGATGATCTCTCAGGGTTTGTAACACTAACTTCAAATGTTGCTCATGTTCCTCACGGGTTTTAGAATAAACCAAAATGTCGTCAATAAACACGACAACAAATCGGTCCAGGTAGGGTTTAAAAACCCGATGCATCAAATCCATAAAGGCGGCAGGGGCATTGGTCAACCCAAAGGGCATGACCGCAAACTCAAAATGCCCATATCTAGAATTGAAAGCAGTTTTGGGTACATCTTCTTTCTTAATTAGCAACGGATAGTAACCCTGTCGGAGATCTAACTTTGAAAAGACCACTGCGCCTTGCAACTGGTCAAACAATTCATCGATATGGGAAAGTGGGTATTTGTTCTTAATGGTCAAGTTGTTTAGTCCCCGATAGTCGATACACAGTCTTAAAGTTCCATCCTTCTTCTTAACAAATAGTACCGGAGCCCCCCAAGGAGATCCACTCTCACGAATAAACCCACGCTCCAACAGGTCTTGCAACTGTAACTTCAGCTCCTTGAGTTCAGCAGGTGCCATTCGATAGGGGGTCTTAGAGATAGGTGACGCTCCTGGCAATAGGTCAATCTTAAACTCTATCTCTCTCTCCGGAGGTAAAGTTACTAATTCATCAGGAAACACATCCGGATATTCACTTACAATAGGCACATCTTCCACCCTCAACTTATCAGTGGGAGTGTTTATCAGAAAAGCTAGAAACCCTTGGGCCCCTCTATACAGAAATTTCCTAGCCCTAATACCTGAGACCAATGCAGATGAGGCTAAACTACCTCTTACATCTAGTCTTACAGTTGCTTCCCCTGGTATACGAAGTTCCACTATTTTCCTCCTACAATCAAGTTGTGCATCGTACCTTGCTAGCCAGTCCATACCCAATATAACGTCGTACCCCTTTATAGCTAAACATATAAGATTCCCCAAAAGCTTCCTCTCTCCTACCCAAATTTCACAATTTGAATACATCGAACCAGTAATCAAACGTTGGTCCCCCGTAGGAGTACTAACTTCTAAGTCATAAGGCAAGCTAACGGGTTTTATATCAATACCGCACATAAAATTGGGGTTAACAAAGGAATGGGTAGCACCAGGGTCTATCAAAATCCTAGCTAGATGATGGAAAACAGGGATCGTACCTTCTACAACCCCAGAGGGATCAGGGACTTGTTGTTGCTCAAGGGAGTAAACCCGAGCTGGCACCTTTGGCTTTGTTCCTTCTACCTTGGACTGTCCCGAGTTGGCCTTTGATGATTGGGTGGTTGCTCTCGCCTCCCGAGGTAACACTGGGCAGTTAGCTATTTGATGCTCTGCACTCCCACAGCGCAAGCATCTTCTCTCCTTCCTCCAACAGTTGTCCTCAGTGTGGTTTGGTTTTCCACAAAATCCACAGGGTCCGCATGCAACTGAGGCCGAACTTCCCTGTGAGGTGCTTTTCTGCGGGCCCCGTCCATTGTGACCACCCCTCGGTGGAGTCCCTCGCGTCATCCCACGTTGCCTTCCTCCACCGGCTCCTCGTCCAAACTTGGGAGGGGTCCCTTTATCTCCTTGGGTCGAACTACTCGCAGAGAACCCCCGTTTTTTCACCTGAAAGTTCCTTACTTGAAGCCTTGCATTTTCAACTCGCAAAGCTTTCTCCACGACGTCACTAAAGGTACTGATCTGGGCTACCGCCAGATCCTTTTGAATTTCCACATTGAGCCCCTGAGTAAAACGCCGAACTCTTCTTTGCTCCGTTAGAATGAGTTCAGGGGCAAAACTTGGATAAACGAGTAAACTGGCTCTCATACTCAGCCACCGATTGAGTCCCCTGGCGGAGCCTAATAAACTCGTCCTCCTTCTTTTCCTGGACTACAAGGGGAAAGTATTTCGCATTGAATTCTCGCACAAAGTTTACCCATGTTCTTGATGTTTGTTCCCGGTCCCACTTCATTCGTATCACGTTCCACCAAGAACGCGCAGCCCCCTCCAATTGAAAGACAGCGAAAGTAACCTGCCTCTCCTCTGAATAGTGTAGGGCGGCAAAGATATCTATCATTTTCTCTAACCACTTTTCGGCCACGTCCGGATCTGGCCCGCCCAGAAATTTTGGTGGAGAGAACTTCTGAAATCTCTCTAGGGCCCGATCTTCACTCTCTATTACATGGCCAGGGTTCCCAGGTTGCTGGATAGGAGGTTGGCCCTGCTGTTGGACTACGTGGGCCAACAAGTCAGTCATTTGCTGCATAGCAGCAGCTATCTGGGCACTAGGGTCAACCCTAGGTTCAGGGTTTGATTCAGTCGTGGTATCCCTAATACCCTCGTCAGTTGTGGGTTGCCTAACCCCGCGCCCGCGGCCTCGTCCGCTACGAGTGCCTTCCATTCTCTAAGTTACTCTAAAGTCGAGGCACAAAAATAATATCAAAAGGGCATATCAATATAGTCATATAAGCATGAACAAAAATCAAAAGTAAACACCACATAAAGCACGTATACACATAGCACATTTATACATGGAACACATAATTGTGTCAAACAGTCATACATAAGCAGTCAAGCAAATATATACACAAGTACTCCCGTGAAGCCAAAAGAGGGTCTGCCAAAATACACTGTACAACCTAGGTCTCAAAAGGTACAAAACAACTAACCAAAAGCTTTTCCGAGGTGTCCCTCACACGGGATCAAAACAAGGCTCAAAACCCTAATCTAGTCCTCCACGGAGCCAACCGACTCCCCCCCAGAGCTAGAGCTAGGGGCGCCTCCCTGACCTGGTGCTCCACCACCTGGAACTCCCCCTGGCGCATTGGCGCCAATCACTCCCTGGATGAGTGCCCCACACTCATCGATAATAGCGCCGGACCGGTCTCTCACCTCCCGGACTACTCGAGTAAGGCGGTCATTAACCACCTGCAGCTGCTCTCTCAGAGCGTTCGTCCTCTCCTGCTCCATGGCCACGTCACCCTGGAGCTCTCCGATCCTATCGGCCTGCATCCGCATGAGGCCCCTAAGCCTAAGGGTCTCAGTACGCTCCCTGGCGGCGTCATATCTAAGCCTCCGTCACTCGGCAAGTACCGCCTCAACCACGTGGTCCGCGTAGGAGTAAAACTGGCAATGCCTACAGCGGCGGGTCCGGCTAGCGGTATACCACAGCCGGATCGGACCTCCGGGTCTCTCCTGATAGTCGATGACTCGGGGGCGCCTCTGAGGTGGCTCGCCTCCGCCTGCTCCACTGGTACCGGCCATAACCTACAAAGATAGCAAAGGTTTATAGCTTAAACAATATATTCACACTTAATGGTGTCTAAACACAATCCCCAAGAGTTCTAAGAAACAGGTTTCAGGTTCGCCCAGGTTATTTCTAGCCTAGGCTCTGATACCACCTGTGACAGCCCCACCTTCCCCTAAGGCGTACCAAAGGAGTTAGCGGTCTGCATGCCCAACTCTCGCTAGGACTACTAAAACGGTCAAACACTAACTCAAGTCGTTCGGGAAAAATATTAGCGGCTTAATCAACCCAATAAATGAGAAATAGAAAAAAATAAAAGTCAAAACGTAAAGCGATAGTGACTGCCACGTCACAATTCGCCGAGAGCCCATTGATTACAAGAAATTTCCAACAATCACTGACAAGAGTATATACAGGCCAAGTACAATCCATTGGATAGGAATACACTCTGTTACAAACCACATTTGTATGGTTACAAGCCAAAAGAAAGCATTTAGATCCAAGTACAAACAAAGGTTCCAACTATTGAGGAGCTATACTGTGAGGCCCCAGTCCGATCGTAAGTCGATATTAGGGTTAGTTGATATTCGGTATGGAAAAAATAGGGTTTTATGGCTAGGAAGGAAACCCTAATTCGGTTAAGTTTGGAAATCCTAGTTTACGTATTATTATTATAAGGTTCAAGCTATAGTTTATATTCGGTATTCTAGTGTGTGCCTTGCCATAGGTAAATATAGGATTTGTTTTAATTACAAAGGTTTAGTAAGTTTGAATGATTAGCAAACCTCTAGTGTTGCAATATTAGAAAGTTTAAGTGGAGTTTTAGTCATCGCCCGTTTTTTTTTTCCGCATTTTCTTTATTAGAAAAATCTCCAAGATAATTTTCATGAGTAAATATGGGTTTTAGATGATTTTTCAAGTATCGGTTAGCTTTTGAGAAAATAAGAATATATATTGGACGTGGGACCCACTAGTGCGAAAAGTTCGGAAAAATTCGGCCAATAAGGTTAAGTTTCGGATACTGTGTAAAATTTATCGGATGTTAAGAGATAAGTAGAGAGTGAGATTTGATTGAAGTGAGAGAGAAAAGAAAGGATAGGAATGCATTTATGGTGGTGACAAGTGTCACTATCTCATTGGTTTTACTTTAAGATTTACTATTCACCTTTTGACATTTTTTTTGACTTTTGACCCAATTAAGTAAATATCCTAAAAATTCACCAAAATTCACCATTTTTCCTCTCCTTGTGGCCGGCTCTCTTCCTTGAAAAGAAGAAAGAAATTCTTCAACTTTCTAGCTTCCATTTCACTCAATCTTCCACAACTAATCACCTAGATTAGATTCTACTCCATAAAAACCTTTCTTCTAGTGCTAGTAAGTAGTTTGGTGAAGTTTGTTTGAAGAGCTAAGGTGTCCAACATCTCTCTCTCTTGATTTCTTGGTAAGTGATGCTTGAACACTCTACTACACCTAATGATGTTTATGTTATGCTTAGAAGTAGCTTGAGTGATAGAATATGTGATTTATTTCTTGATTTGAAGAGTTTTGGTGAAGTTTTCCATTTTATGATGAATTTTCTGGTTTAATATGAATGGGATGTTGTGGCCTTGTATGATGAATGGTAATGGTTTAAAATGACTCTAGTAGGTGTGAATTGTTGATAAATGCAATCAATTTTGGATTTGGATGGAAAAATGGAAAGTTAGGGTTCATAATCCCCTAATTCTGTCCGGTTTTAGATCATAGGGTTAGAGGCCGAATTGGACTTTGCTCAAAACATGAAAGTTGTAGGTATTGATGTGTTTGAGGTGCCTGTAAAATTTCAGGTCATTTAGATTAGTGTAGAGTGAGTTATGTCGGAATTACTGTAGCTGTTCTGCTTTGGTCAGAATGCGAAAACTGCGTTGGTATTTGGCTATTTTGGCTGGAATCACTTTGGATTTGGATGTTGGTTTCTTCTGATGAAATGTAGCTGGAGGTCTTAGCTATCATATGCCTTTGGAATTTCGGCATTTGGACTTGTATAGACTGAGTTATACCGATTACAGTTTTGTGTGTTTTGCAAACCTGTTTTGGTAATTCTGGTTTAGTATTTTGCATATTTGACCTAGTTGTGTTAGGATTTGGACCGAGTGACTTTCAACAGTGTTGTAGCCCCTTAAGTCCTGGATATCCCTGTAAATTTTCAGGTTAAACGGATTAGTATATCCTGAGCTATAAACGAAATACTCAGACCTGTTTTGACCAGCAAATTCTGTTACGTTTTTGGAAAGTTTACGACTGGAACTTTGGCTTCACATTTGACTGGGTTACAAGCTGTTTGGGCTTGTGACCAAAACACCAAACTTATAGCCTTATATCAGAGCTTTCCAACGCCCTTAGAATTTCATAAATCGGATTTATAAAACCTGAGATATAGCCGAGCAAACAAGGCCTGCCCGTGAAAATGACCATTTTCTGGTCAGATCTGTTTTGGTCCTGATGACCAATTTCCGTTCCGAATTTGGATTTCCGACCTTCATGAAAGTTGTTCCATTTGGAATGAACTATCTAACTGCCAATTTTCAGCTCTTTTGACCATGTGTAGCATAGAAAACAGTTCGCACTCAAAACTGACCATTTGTGCATTGGCCAGATTTCGTAAGTGACTGTGTTTGGTTCATTTGGGACTGAAGCCTCCAGTTTCAGTTCTGGATGTCTTCTTAACAGTTGTTGTTCATCCTTTAAGCTTCGATTTGGTATCTCATACGCCTTAATCCAATATTCGTAGCTCAACTTATGAGTAAACTAGAAATGAGTATCAAATCTGCCGTTTCCGCTAACGGCCGTTTTCGTTTCCATCCGTCATATTTACGTGCACGCGTGTCGTTTTTGCCGTTTTGCTTGTTTTAGGCACGATAGTAGCCGTTTGCGATATTATGTGACACAATCTTCTATTTCAGACGGTGGTGAGTTGGGCGGAACTGGTGGGGCCCACTACTAGCTGTTCATTTCGATCCGACTTCGTACTTTTGCTATTTCAGTTTCTGAGTAAGTATTCAGGCCAGTTTGGTGTGTTTTCTTTGCTATGTGTTTGAGATGTGTGAAAAGGGTACTTAGGCGAGGGTGTACTTTATCGCACTCGACCTAAACCCTAATTTGAATGTATAATTGTACTTGACATATGTATATGAACCTTTTGGAACCAAAACCCTTGAGCTTGTGGCTCGGGGCGACTTTCGAGTAAAGTTTGTGAATTTTGTGAAGTTTGTGAGTTCGTGGGCCCGATCTAAGACCTGTTTGGACTATTCGAGCCGGTTAGGGCTTGGTCGAAGTCAGTCCAACTTGGTCTGAGGTCACCAAGTTTGTAGGTTCATGTTATGAACCAATTTTGTGAATCCGGTTCACCGAGAAGGTGACCAAGTTTGTGACCCGAGCTTGTGACTCAAGCTCAAGTTTGTGATTTCGTTCGCCCGGGTAAGTTTGTGAGGTGACTGGCCAGTGAGGGTGATAAGGTGTCGGTGGGTGTACAAGTGAAGTTCTACGGACTATTAAGTGTGGTCGACGGAGTGTCGGCAGGAGATCACGCATGGTATATGAATTGGCTTTGGAGCCACCTGTATCCTTATTATGTGATATTACTTTTCTGCTTTTGCTTTACTCTTATTGTGTGATGGTTGCTACGTGAAATTATGCTTTCGCCCCTGTTTACTTACTAAGCATATAGCTTACCCCTTTCCTTTTGTTTTCCTTAGCAGGGGCCGACGCGGGAACTTTTGGCTCGTATACTAGTATAGTTAGATTGGCTTGTAATAGTTGAACAGTTAGGATGTTTGTTTTTGTTTTGGTGGTTTGTATAAGGACCCTTATTAGGGTCTATCTTCTGCTGGTTGTGGTTGTAGTATATTAGAGTGGTTTGACTCGATACTTTTGAAGATGTAAATATAACTTTTGGGATTGTATATATTGTATTTAGTGCTCTTTCGAACTTTAAGTTTGAGTCCTGGCGCGAGCTAGGCAGGCGGCCCGCCGATACCCTTAGGTTCGCCCTTGGGAGAAGTGGGGTCGTCACATATACAAAATCTCTCAACTAGCTCTACTCAACTCACTCTTCACAGTCAAAAGTCCAAAAGATAATTCCCTGTAAGGAAAACAAAATTAATGGAGTGAGCTTTCGCCCAATGAGGTACTGTCACGTAAATACACCAAGAGCACATAAACACAAGAATATTCAATCCAAATATGTACATCAAGTAAGCAAAAGCAATAACACCCAAGCATACGGAGTAAAAGGATACGGATGGCTCTCAAGAGCCCTTATCCTCTTTTGCCATACTTGATCTCATCTCATTGACCCTCCGTCAATGTATACTAGGTAATCATGACCGTAGACTCCTCTTTACTCCAATTATCCGCCCACCTCACTTTCCCCTTACCGGGCCCGAACACCAAACAGTACAGAATTGGTATTACTCGAGTATATCGGAATCAAGGGTCTCATACCCAAAGATTCCCAAATACAGTCCCCATGGTTTGTCAAATGTCCCCGACCAAGTCCTTACTGACTCGAGTCCATTGACTTCCAATGGGGTAGAGCTCAGAGTAAACAGTAAAGGTTCAGAGTTACAGTAAAGGTTGGTATCCAACCGACACCAAATCAAGTCCAGTCAAGAGTATTCAAGTGATATAATAAACAAACAAGTAGGTCTAATATAATAACCAGTCAAGGAGGCCCGAGAGTACGAGAGTGGTAAAGTACACCCCCGCCTCACCTAGTCCAAACAATCATCACAACTAGTCCAAATCACAGAATTCAAGTACAAGAAAGCCACGGAATAACAAATATGTGAGTAGTACACTCACCAAGTTCGACAAAGAAATTTCACAAGTTTTCGCCCGATGTGAGCCTTGGATCACCGGCACGCCCTATAATAATCAAGAAAGTGCAATTAAGACTCAAACACGAGTTGAATACCTTTTTAATAGGGACCCTTAGGGCAAGACCCAAATATAGCTTGGAAATGAAAAATACATAACATTTAGGGTTAAAAGTGGAAACAATCCCTAAAACTGCTCATTTCTATCCAACCACAACCCAACTCATAAGAACCCAATACCCTAGACACTTGGACAGCATTTCCCCTAAAATTTCAGCTTTCCAACCTACAAAACAACCATTAAAAGCCATCCAACACAACCACAAGCACCCAAACAATTCATAAGCCATTCAATATATTTCATTAGGGTCACAATACCCCTCAATTATAGCCAATTAGAAGCTCAACAATCATCCATAGAAAACCCCCAATTTGAAACCCTAAATCTGAAATTTTCGCCACAAGCGAAAATTTTCCGCGATTACCCGCAATTAATGCACAAGAGAGCTATAAAACACCATTTAGAACCACCAATTCAAGCTCAATCATATCCATCATAGGAAAACAGAAAAAATCCAAGAAAAATCAGAAAATTAGAAAACTTCACTCCAATCCACCAAATCTTCCGTAAAATCGCATAAATAGCTACTATAAGGCACCAATTGGCCAAAATTAGAAACAATAGATGAGTTCCAAGCAAGATACCTTAGTTCTTCAAGAAAGGTTGAAGCTTAGAGAGTTTTCTTCCAAAACAACACCACCAAGGTCTTCAAACACTCCTAGCAAGATGATTTCATGGACTAATTCAAGAAGTAATCAGTTGATTTTCAAGATTGAAGCAAGATTAGAAGATGGAAGGTTGAGGAATTTTTCTCTTTGCTTGCAAGAGAGGTTCGGCTATGGAGGAGAGGAAAATGAAGATAATTTGGTCCAATTTTGACTTTTAAGTGAAGACAAAGAAAGTTAGGCAAAGTTAGGTATGGTTTGGCCAACCAAAATTGGACACTTGGCACCTTATTTTCACTTAGAGTTATCCTCTTGTCCCTCCATGGTTAATCCATCTAGGTAACCTCTAATCATCTCCTAACACCTAGTAATAAAATCCCTTTATGCAAAATTTAACCGAATTAGCCGAATTTCTCTCACTAATTGCACTAGTGGGTCCCACGTCCAATATACATTCCAAATTTCTCACGAACTACCTTATACTAGAAAAATGATTTGAAAACTATATTTACTGATAAAATGTTGATAAAAGTAATATAATAAAGAAAATACAAGAAAACGGTGCACAGGAATAAAATAATAAATAAATAATTTTTTTTTCTGGGTTCTCACATCAATCCAGTGCTACCATTAACCAAAATACATTTACGCATTTCCAACATAGTAAAGAGGGCAACTGGCTATGAAAAGTGCAGCAGAGGAGCAAAAGGAGAAAACTTGCGGCCAAATGAAATTTCAAACAGAATTTGAGGAGCTAAATAGATCAACAACCAATTCAGGCCAAAACAACCTCAAACAAACTTTTGAGCAAATCAGCAAGACTCCACCGAAAAACAAGAAAGCAGCTGCTGGTAACAACTAAACAAATAGGAGAAAAGAAAATGGAGACAGCATGACAAAAAGCAGCAGGTTTGTGTTACCATTGATTGTTGTTCTAAAACGCAGCAGTCACATACATGGGATTACTATCAAGCAACAAACAAAGCAAAAATGAAACTCCAGCATTCCCGAAACTGCAGCAACCCAAAAAGAGCAGAATTTTATTTTTCTTTTCAAAGTAGAGGACTCTAACTTTGTTGCAGCGTCCCTCGGCACCTCATAAAAGTCCCAAACATGCTTAAACGTGGATTGAATCAGGGCATTAAGACCCCAAAACTGTCATTCAAAACCCTGGTTTCTTTTCTACAATTTTCTCATTCATACAAGAAAAAATATGAACAAAATCATGCGAAAACCTATAAAAATGTTCTATAACTTCACGAACATGACATTCTGGGCACATGCGGCCAACAAAATCCACCAAAGCCGCAATCTTTCGAATCAAATCAACACTTTATACAACCCCCCCAACGTCAAACAGGTCTGGTGCTACACTATAATGCAAGATTATAACAGAGAAAATGGAAATAAAACAGCAAAGAAAGAACACGCAAATTCCGAGAGCAAAAGGAACAAAAAAAAATATGTCCTAAAGCCCGAACTTGTATACCGGAAGAGAGTCCAGAGATTACCTCTGGTAAGATGAGCCGATTCAGATGCAAACAAGTTGCTGGTGGAAAGCTGCGAGATTCTCTTCTGAGATTGACGGGTTGCAACTTGAAGCTTCAGTCTGGTTCCTCCTTCTTATTCCAAACTCTCCTCTGTTGTTCTTAACCTCAGCCCCTCTCCTTAGATTTTCCAGATTGTTCTCTCTCTCCCCAGCTCTCAATCTCTCTTTTCTTCTCCCCGGTTGCGTCCTTTCTTCTTTCCCAGTTTTGTTCCTTGCTCTCGGTACCTTGCCAGTAGGTTCCCTCCATCTCTCAGGAACCCTTTTCTTCCTTGCCTTTTGCTGGTTTTTTTTCCGCCGTCCCCCCTCTGTTTCTTTCTTTTCTTCTGTCTTTTTTTCTCTCCACCCCAGCTTCCAGACCGGAAACCTCCTCCCTTTTCCCCCGTCTGCTTTTTTCCTTCCTTTTTTGTCTTTTAGTCTGCCATCCCCTCCTTTTTCTTTTTTCAATTTTTTTCTTTTCAAAATCCCTAACCTACAAGTGTCTAAACACTTTGCCACCTAGGTGATGTATTGTTAAAAAACCAAAGGGACACTTGTCCCCATGCATGCCCCCTCCATTTGTCATTTTTTTACTTTTTTTTCTGAAATTTAGTATATAAAAAAATGCTTTTAACCTTGAATAAAATAAAATAAGAGACCCAAAAACAAAATAAATAATAAAATAAAATAAACTAAAAAACCTAAAAAATGAACAAATAAAGCTAAAATTAATTAAATAAACAAAGTTAAAAAAATAAAAAATTTGGTGTCTACAGCTTGCCCCTCTTTGTCTGAGTTTTGGAAAAATTTGAGACAAAGAATTAGACACCAAATACTCACCTGTGTTATTCGGCTACAAACGACTCGAACGATGGACGCTTTAGAAATGGGGACTGACCCCTTTGACAAAAATTTTAAAATGGGACTGATCCAAATAAGAAATTTAAAATCGAGACTGACCCGAAACAGAAAATTTAAAATCGGGACTGATCCAAACAGGAAAATTAAAATCGGGACAGACCCGAAACAGGAAATTTAAACGGGACTGACCCGGACAGGAAATTTAAAATCCGGACTGACCCGAAACAAGAAATTTAAAATCGAGACTGACCCGAAACAGAAAATTTAAAATCGAGACTGACCCGAACAGAAAATTTAAACGGGACTGACCCGGACAGGAAATTTAAAATCGGGACTGACCCGAAACAGGAAATTTAAAATCGGGACTGACTCGAAACAGAAAATTTAAACGGGACTGACCCGAACAGGAAATTTAAAATCGGGACTGACCCGAACAGAAATTTAAAATCGGGATTAAGCCGAGACAGAAAATTTAAAATCAGGACTGACCCGAACAGAAAATTTAAAATCGGGACTGATCCGAGACAGAAAATTTAAAATCGGGACTGGCCCGAAACAGGAAATTTAAAATCGGGACTGACCTGAGATAGGAAATTTAAAATCGGGACTGACTCGAGAGAAATTTAAAATCGAGATTGACCCGAAACAGGAAATTTAAACAGGACTAAATCGGGACTGACCCGAGAGAGGAAATTTAAAATCGGGACTGACGCGAAACAGGAAATTTAAAACGAAATGCACACTAGTGGGACTGACCCATGCTTAGTGGCAATAAAGATGAAATGCACGCTAGTGGGACTGGCCCATGTTTAGCGGCAATGAAAATGAAATGCTTACTAGTGGGAGTGACCCATGGCTAGTGGCAGTGAAAAGATGAAATGCTCACTAGTGGGACTGACCCACGGCTAGTGGTAGTGCAAATGAAATGCCTTGACAAACGATCCGTGGGATTAACCCCCGAGCCTGTCGAGAGAAAACTTGATTTGATTTTTGATTTTGAATTTTTTTCGCTTGTTTTTTCCTTGACTTCTGAATTTTTATTTTTGCGATTTTTTTTTATTTTTTATTTTTGCCAAAAATAATTTACCCCAATATGATGAATTGGTTAGTGGGATTAAACCTGAACTTGTCATGATAATCGGTCAGTGAGATAACACCCGAACTTGCCTTGGTTGCACAACATCCAGACCCAACGGGATGTTGGCGGCACAAAGTCCAAGCCCAACGGGATGTTGGCGGCACAAAATCCAGGCCCAACGCGATATTTGTGATGTTGCCGGTACAAAATCCAGGCCCAATGTGATCTTCATTTTTGTTCGGCGAGCTATTTTCACAACAAGCCACTTTGAGGCTTTCAATTTCTGACATTCCATTGAAACAAACTTCTCTGTCTGGAATCAAGATTGTCAACTGGTCTTTGTTCCATTGTACTTTCCCAAGGATGAACAGATCCAATTGTACTTTTAGTAGATCAAAAGATTGTCACTTGCCCAAATCCCATAATTATGATCATACACTGTGCAAAACCTTTGGCATGAAATGTCAACTTTGGCCCTTTCAAATATCTCTGCTCCGGAGTCAGGTGTTGGCGAAAGCACTTAGTGCCCTTTCGGGTTTTCGCTAAGGTTGCCTCCACCCCTTTTGTTTTGTCTTGTGCTTCTTTCTTTCTTTTCTTCTTTTTTTTTGACTTTTGTTTTTTTTTATTTTTCCTTAATTTTTCCAATTTTCCCATTTGGGAAAATCTTCTCAAAAATAATTTTCCCCAATTATTGTGCAGCCGATCATTTGATTTGCGCTACGGCATGGTTGCTCCTCCTTAAGGGCTTGATTCGCAAGATTTTGACTTACGCTTCTTCATCGATTTCAAGCCATGAATTCCTGCACAAGGGGCTTACCAAAGTATAACATGCACTTAAATTAATGCAATTACTACTCATGGAAAGAGCAGCGTGATTGGTTTGACATCCTCAAATGTATTACAAAAAAATTTGTCTCAGTGTGGGCTCATTTTGTGAAATCTCACAAAAAAAAGAATTTGCCCCAGTGTGGGCCCATTTGATTGAAAATTTTTTTTGGATGACTCTTCATTTTTCAAAATAAGAAACTGTGTTTCCTAGAATCTTAGGAAGTAATCACATACCCACCTATAATGTGAAAAAATAAAAAGTCTTGCCTAAACTCATATAGCAAATTTCATGATGAATTTCTCAAAATAATACCAAAGTACAAAAGATTCCTTCCCCACTTTAGCCTCAATGTTTAGGGTAATGGGTCACCACTCCTTGTTAACTCATCTTTCAGGACCAATCAAGTGGATGTTATTATTTCTAATTTTGAGGTGGCTAAGGAAAATGAGAGGTCAGGATCTGTCTTACTCTTGTGCCCAAATTGTATGTAATCCATGCAATATCACATCTTAGTGAAAGCAAATAGTTTGTCACCCCTATTTCTTAGGAAAATTTAGTTAACATATAAGCTTTTTAGGCTTGTAATGTATGGGCAGAAATGATAGCTAAACATGTGAAAACAGGTTATAGCTTTAAGATCACAAATGATTGATGGATTCCTTAGAAGCATAATCCCTACTTCGAGTTGTCATGAAGGATAAGTCAGCGATGGACTTTATGAGTTTGTAATGTAACTTGAAAACGATAGTTAAAGAATAAGACTTTCAAGGACGTTGCACTGAAGATCGCATTTTTCCCAAAATTGCTCATATTTTGAACTTGAAAATCCTGAACTTTGCTTGACTTTTATCATTACTCACAGGGACTTTTGGCATCGAATCTTTTTGCATTTCCTTTGCCTTTATTTTGTTCGCTTTTCCTTTTCCTTTTCCTTTTTTTCTTCTCTTCTTTTTTCAAAGGTGCCCTCGCGGGTTTTCACATGAAAAGCAGTGTCAACTTCACAGCTAATCAATTTAGAAATACATTTAAAAAATTTCTGTTGACCTTGGTCCCTAACTTTTGATGATTACAAAACTAATGGATGTTGCTAACATCTCCTCAAAGGTTTTTTCAGTAATGAAACAAATCAGGTTCAAAAATTAAGCATATTTGACAAAAACAGAGTATGCTGAACCTGTCGGATGCTCAAGAAGATAGTACCGGACATCCAATAATCAGTGCACAACTTCAGACGCATGCTTCGGACGTCCGATAGGATCCTTCAAAGTCGACAAAACTATCGAACGCTGAATATGTCTCTACCGGACGTCCGATAGAAAAAAGATAATTTCTCAAATCTCTTTGTTTGCTGTTGGACGCACCAAAAACTTGCACCGGACGTCCGAAAGAATTGAAGAAAATCTCTTAAACTCACTGCCTGCTATCGACGCATAAAACAGGACTATCGGACGTCCGACACTCCCAACGGCTAGTTGACTGTTCAGTTACTTTCTATCCGTTGGAAGTATTAATGAAGCACTTTCTTGATCTCTTATAAATAGTGCATGATCAGAAGGTTCAAACAACTTTGACACACTGAAGATACAAAAGATCTAGAGTGATTTTAGTGAGAAAATACTCTTCAAAGAAGATTTGTAGTCTTAGTGGTGTGAGGTTCATTGTAAGTTTTTCATTTGTGAGTGAATACTTCATGAGTGTAGCTCTGTGAGGGTTGTCCTGAGGGATAGTAAAACGTGTTGGCTTGACCGAGTGAATTCGGGGCAAGGAGGAGGTGAACCTTCCTTTGTACACAAGAGTGATTGCAATTCATCAACTTGAAATAGCTTGTTTGTATTAACCTACAAGCTCAAGAGGAGTTGGGTAGTTAATTGGTTTGCTATTCTTTCCTTTTTATTTACTTATCGTTACGTTTGTGTTCTTTAAATTGATTATATCTTCTACTCCCAAACAGTTTTGCTTTCTTGTTCATTGTCTCATTGGTTGTCTTCGGGCTTTACAATTGGTATCAGAGGTTGGTCCCCTAGAGATTAAGCTCAATCAGCTTTGGAGTAAAGATGACAACCAATATTGCTATATTTTTTGAAGGACATTCTGTCATTAGACCACCTATGTTTAATGGGTCAAATTATGTGAGTTGAAAAGAAAGAATGATTATTTTTTTGCAATCTATTGATATTGAATTGTGGTTTATTATTAGTGAAGGTCCATATGATGCCTATCTTATAGATGAAAATACTCAGAAATCTAGACCAAAAACAAGAAGTGAACTGACTGCTGCGGATAGAGCTCATCTCACATTAAATGCAAAAGCCATGAATGTGTTATATTGTGCTTTAGACTCAAATGAATCTATTAGAGTCAAAGGCTGCAAGTCAGCCAAGGAAATTTGGGATAAACTGAGAGAAATTCATGAAGGTAGTGAGAATGTTAGAGAACAAAAGAAGTCCATTCTAGTTACAAAGTATGAATCCTTCAAGATGCAACCTCATGAAAACATTGATGAGATGTATTGTAGATTCAATGACCTTATTAAGGATTTGGAGGTGTTGGAAAAGGAATACTCTCTAGGTGAGAAAAATAAAAAAATTCTGAATGTTTTATCGAAGGATTGGAAGAGTAAAGTAACTGCCATTGAGGAAGCCAAAGATCTAAATACCTTGCCTATTGAATCTCTCATTAATTCACTGATTTCTTATGAGCTAAAACTCAAGTCCAAGGTACAGGAGGAGGAAGACACAAAAGTGAGAAAGAATATTGCTCTGAAAGCTTCACAAGATGGAGATGATACAGCCTCCGTGAGTGAAGATGACAAGGAAGGTGATGATAGTGATATTGCACTCATCACATGAGGTTTCAAAAGAATACTCAACAAGAGGAGATTCAGAAAAGGTGGGCTTAACAACTCCTTCCCGAATCAGTCCAACAACTTGAAAAACAAAGGGAAGCTAGAGTTCAACAAAAAGCAAACTGATAAGTGTTTTGAATGCGACCAACTTGGACACTATGGAAGCGAATGTCCAATGAAGAAGAGGAAAAGCGAAAGAAAACCAAGATTCAACAATTTTCAGTTCACATGGAATGAATGCAACTCCGATGGTGAAATTGAAGAGGATGAAGAATCTGTTCAATTGGCTTTTATGGCCATTGAAGATGATGATGTAACATCTTGTAACTCTCAATTTGAAAGTGATGATGATATTGAATCTTTCATTCTAAAATTGCATGATAGTTTGAAAGAATCCTATACTAGAAACAAGGAGTTAAAACAGAAAATTAGTTTTTTGATTCGAGATAATGCAAATCTTTTTCAACAAAATAAAAAGTTGAAAGTTGAAAATGATTATTTCAAAAAGATTGAGACTAATTTATACTTTGAACTTGATAGAAAAACAAAGGTTTGTGAATTGTTCAAAAAGGAATAAGGTGATTTGAAAAGAAGAATGGATGGTCTAAATGAGTTGCTTAAACACAAGAAACAAGTCTGTTTTGAAAAGAATAGATTGAATTCTAATTCCAACGAATTTGCTATTTATAAGAGAAAACAAGTAAGATTTATTAAATCTATTCATATAAATAATTCCTTGGTTATGTGTAATTTTTGTTGTCAAAAAGGTCACATGAAAAGTGATTGTTATGTGAGAAAAAACATGAGAAGAGGCATGAAATGCATGTGGATAGTTAGACATGATGCTAACTCTAACAAGTAGGAGATATTGGTAAGATTGATGAGATTGATGTTCATAATGCTTTTCTGTAATTCTTTTCTTGATGTTTTTGAATATTACTGAATTTAAATGATGTCAAAAGGGAGAGAAAAGAACAATTCTGATCTAATGATGATTTGCTTTGATATATTGGTATGTTGGTGATTGCTGAATTCTGGTATCATTTCTCTGTCTTTGTTTGAAATATTGAATTTTCTATTATTATTGCTGAATTACGGTATGATATTTTCACTCTCATCTTATGATGACAAAAAGGGGGAGAAATGAATGCTATGTGTAAGGGGGAGTTATTCTGAATTCATAAGTTTAGATACATTGTGTGATGGGGAGCTTATGCTTTTATGGTCAATTTTTTTCTTTCTTCCATCCATTGTTTTGTCATCATCAAAAAGGGGGAGAATGTTGACCTTGGTCCCTAGCTTTTGATGATTACAAAACAAATGGATGTTGCTAACATCTCCTCAAAGGTTTTTCAGTAATGAAACAAATCAGGTTCAAAGATTAACCACATTTGAAAAAGACAGAGTATGCTGAACCTGTCGGACGCTCAAGAAGACAGTACCGGACGTCCGATAATCAGTGCACAACTTCGGACGCATGCTTTGGACTTCCGATAGGATCTTTCGAAGTCGACAAAACTATCGGACGCTAAATATGTCTCTACCGGGCGTCCGATAGAAAAAAGATAATTTCTCAAATCTCTTTGGTTGCTGTCGGACGCACAAAAAACTTGCACCGGACGTCCGAAAGAATTGAAGAAAATCTCTTAAACTCACTGCCTGCTGTCGGACGCATAAAACAAGGCTATCGGACGTCCGACACTCCCAACGGCTAGTTGACTGTTCAGCTACTTTCTATCCTTTGGAAGTATTAATGAATCACTTTCTTGGTCTCCTATAAATAGTGCATGATCAGAAGGTTCAAACAACTTTGACACACTGAAGATACAAAAGATCTAGAGTGATTTTAGTGAGAAAATACTCTTCAAAGAAGATTTGTAGTCTTAGTGGCGTGAGGTTCATTGTAAGTTTTTCATTTGTGAGTGAATACTTCATGAGTGTAGCTCTGTGAGGGTTGTCCTGAGGGATAGTAAAACATCTTGGCTTGACCGAGTGGAGTTCGGGGCAAGGAGTAGGTGAACCTTCCTTTGTACACAAGAGTGATTGTAATTCATCACCTTGAAGTAGCTTGTTTGAATTAACTTACAAGCTCAAGAGGAGCTGGGTAGTTAATTGGTTTGCTATTCTTTCCTTTTTATTTACTTATTGTTACGTTTGTATTCTTTAAATTGATTATTTTTTCTACTCTCAAGCAGTTTTGCTTTCTTATTCATTGTCTCATTGGTTGTCTTCGGGCTTTACAATTTCTTTGGCATTAGTATATGAGCATCACTTGCCAATTAGAAAATTTCTTGACAGAGATATTGCGAAGAACAGAAGTCAGGGTTTTTGGCTTTTGTAATGGGGTCTAGTGGGATGCTTAGAAAAGTTAAGGCTTAAAAGCGGATTTTAAAAGTGGTTTAAATGATCTGAAATCGCATTATTGTATCAACCCTATTTTTAGGCTTAAATCAAAACCTGTCCCAATTTATTCTCAACTGAGGCTCTTGTTTCTTTTATTTTGTTCTCTTTTTTTATTGATTTTTTTTCGGCCTTCTGTCATTCCTTTGAAATTTTGAAAATTTTGCCCCAATTTATGCTCAACCGAGATTCTCTTTTCTTCTTCTTTTTCTTTTGATTTTGTTGCTTTATCACCTTTCACCTCTTGAGAATTTTCTTTCATTTTCAACTCAAACTTGCCCCAGTGTGAGGTTTGCGATTCTCAGGGGTTGTCAAACGAAATATTTTATTCTGAAGGCTCAAAAGGGATAACTAGGGATAGAATGTTTGATAGGAAAAGAAGAGAGCCTGACTTTTTATTCCGTTCTTTACATTAACTCCGAAAGGAAACTTTCATTAATGCAAAATTTCTTGCATGTACCTGAATTAATTAATTGAGGATGACTCCCGTTCATCCATATCTGTGAAGCATAGGTGATTTGCCGGACACTCTTCCTTCTTCTATTCTCTTTCTCTCTTTTCTTTTCTTCTTTTTTTTTTCAAAATTGAAGTCCAGGTAAAATCAAATTTCCCCAATTTGCAGTTCCCTTTTTTTCTTTTAATTTTAGCATTTTTGCTTTTTCTCCTTTTGAAAAATTTTCCAATCTCCTTCCCCAATGTGGGGTGCGATCGTAAGTGTTTTTGAAAAGAACCACCCATTTTAGCTCAAATGAGGATGCAAGGGATAAATAGTGTTTAGGTTGTAGAAACGATAGCCAAAGCATCATTCTTACACTTCATGACAACCAAAGTAACGAAATACTCATTAAGAATCCACTCCCTTTTGATATTTGAAAATTTTCCAATGTAGGGTAGTGATCATTAAGGCTCTTATTTGAAATGAAATTATTCTTTTAAAGGGTCAAATGGAAGAGCAAATGATAAAATCTGTATGGGTAGAGAAACGAACGCTCGAAGTATCATTCTAAATTTTCAAAGCAAACAAGAATAACGCACATTTTGCTTTCACTTAGATGTGAATTGAATATAATTAGATACAGTGGGACATTTTTCAAGCAAAGATTGCCCCAATTTGCGATTTGTCAATCAATGTGACTGATTTTATTTTGGGGTTAAATGAAGGAGAAAAGATATCTCAATGGATTTTTTGAGTGACCGTTCACTTTTCTTTTTTTTTTCTTTTTTCTCTCTTTCTGAGCACTCTTATGGTAAAGTTTGGATCACCAATCTAGTGTACGCAAAGATTTTAGAAAGTATACACTTGTGAATTTTCAGGCTAGAGGTTGAAAAAATCTCAGTTTGGTCTTATTTCTTAAAATTCATCATGAAATCTCTAATGAGCAAAATACAAAATCAAATGTACATGAATATACACAAAACAATAATTGTCCAAAAACTTTATTGCTGAAAAAGTTTAAAACAAAATTTCTCGTTCAATTATAATACAAATGAGAAGAGAAAACTTCTAAAGAGCTCTACATATATACTTTTTTGTCTCCCTTTCTTTTGGAAAAAATGTATTAACAAGTCAAATATACAGAATTTTCCTTTGAAAAACAATTATAAAGTCTCTCAGAGACTTTAGCCTAGAGCTTTCAGATGGATTTTTTATGTTTTCATTGTAAAATCTGCCCAAGAATCAAATAATACTTGTAATTTTCATTTTTTTTTTAAGATCAGAATTGTTATCAGATATAGAAAAATATTCTTTACCTTATTGAAGCATTTTTATGAATGCAGGGGAAAGGGAAAAAAAGAAAAAATACCCCGAGTTAATAGGCAAGACTACAAAATCGGTATGGGGTAGGCCTAGCATGAAAATGCAATCCTTTGGGGTAGGCACTATACTATACCTGATGAATCCGATCAACTGATTGAGTGAAAAATGATTTGAAAAAATCTGGCCAATTGGAGTGAGAAGAGACATTTGTCCTAAAAAATGAGAACGAAGTCCGAATGGATTGCTTGTTTTGATAGATGCATGATGTGCAAAAGAGCCTGCTCTTGAAAGGATTGCAATGTCTCGACTAATTTATTCAGTGAACATTAGATTTAAACCCTAAAGAGGAATACGCGGGTCAAAAGGATAGGATGAAACTGATGATTTATTCAAAATTTTATAATTTATTCAAAATTGATTGGATCACCCTAAAAAGTATAAATTGGTCAAATGAATTGAATGATTTATTCAAAATTGATTAGGTTGCCCTAAAATTGAATGAATTGATAAAATAGATTGGATGAAATTGATGGTTTATTCGAAAATCGATTGAATTATCTACCCATTGGGAGTTTCAAAAACTCATTACGACGCATTAGTCTATGAGCTTTCTAAAATCAAGATTTGGCCTCAACATTTATCGTCTCAACAATGAGGAATCATTTGTGAATTTCTTCAAATTAATGTCCTTTATGCCAGGGATGTTTACCAATTAAGTTAAAATGGCCAAAAGATGATTGTTAGATGCTCATATTTCAAAGATCGCTTTATAAAAATGATCGGATCCTACCTTACCTCGTACACTACCCCTTCGGACAGTACAGGAAATATAAACGTGCAAGTCTCATTGGATTATATATCCGAGACACGGGGCGGTTTATTCCTAACACGGGATTCCCTAAATGGCATTCCCTTCTAAGGTGGATGCATGATGCCAATTTATCAAAGCAAATAAATATGCAGTACACAAATAAAACGTGCCCTAAAGGAACCCCTTTTTGTATGCCGGGGTGAGCCTAAAATGAAATGTATTTATACTGCAAATGCGAAGCATTGAATTTAACCGTGTCACATCAAATAGGGTTGGCTCCTAGAGAGTACCATGCCAGGACTCTTATTTTCTAGGTCTTATGAATGCAATGGAAAAAAGAAACCAAGAAAAGATAGTTCAATCAGATAAATACACATAACACATTTGTAGCAAAGCAATACAAAGAGATAAAGCAAGAAAAAGGAGTTGGGTCCCTCCCCTCATGAATAGTGTCCCTAATAAGGTAAGGCAGACTCTACCCTAGGTGAACTATCATGGATGCATGAAGTATTGGCTCACTAATGCATCTAGACTCGACAGGTTTTAGGTCCCCGAGCCTTCAGACTTGGAAACCAAGGGTCATCAATCCCAAGGTTCTTTGTCGGTGGCTCGAGCGATTCCCTAGACATTGCTACGCACACGTCATGTCACGGCTACATGTTTGAGTGAATCTATAAAATAAAATCCTCAACCTTCGACTAAAAGCTAAAGGCTATTAACCTACGACTTAAAGCGGAAGATTGAGTGACCCCTCGGATCATGCTACGCACACGTCGTGTCGCGATCACACGTCCAAGTAGGTCGCCTAATCCTAATAGGGTGGAGTGGCGTGACAAGCCACCAAAAGAAAAATAAAGGAGGGATAAATAATAAAACGTATGCACGTATGCTAGTGCTCCTTTTTGGACGGGAGGGATCGAGAACTAACGCGAGGCTCTAAGGTAGTATCCCCAACCAAATGCAATGCAAAGAGCGGGATAACATAAATAAATCATCCATCCATCAAAACAATCGTATGCAAATAGGTGAGGGAGTGAGTTGATACGCGCGAAATGCAAAAAATCCTAAAAAGAAAAAATGCAACCCTAAACATCCAAATGCGATATATGAAAAGGTTAAAAAAAGAAAAAAATTGACTAAATCAAATTTGTTCGGACTCTCTAAGCCCCCAGTGGAGTTGCCAACTGTCGCTTCCCATTTTTTTAAATAAGAAAAAATCAAAGACGAGTTTAGAAAAAATGGCTTTTGATTCAATTTTTGATTTAAAAAGAAAATGAAAAACATGGGTCTAAATGGGACTTGATGTGAGAACCCGTAATTTTCATTTTCTAGGTTTTAGAATTTTTCATGGCTTGTTTTCTACATTTTCGTGATTAGAAATTTTTTTTTATAATTTTAAGGAGCAGATATAGTTTTTAGATGATTTTTCTAGTATCGAATGGATTTTGAGAAATTAAGAGCGTATACCGGACGTGGGACCCGCTAGTGCGAAAAGTTCGGAAAAATTCGGCCAATTAGGTTAAGTTTTGGATATTGGAATTAATTTATCGGGTGATGTGAGATATTTAGAGGTACCAAGTGGATAGGTGTATGAGAGACAAAAAAGTTAGGCAAGTCATTAAATGAGATGACAAGTGTCACCATGTGATTGGGTTGAGTTGTCCACAACTATTCACCTTTTGACCTTTTTACCAAATTGGTTAAAATAGCTTAAAATTGACCAAAAATCTTCAAAAAAACATCAAGAAGTGGCCGGCCCTCTCTTTCTCCCTTTCTCTCCTCTTACTCCAAGCACAAGGAAGAAAACACTTCAATCTTGTTCCAAATAATCAAAACTAGCCATCCAACCTTGAAATTACTCCATAAAACCTCTTCAATTAGAGTTAGTGAGTGGATTTGTGGAGTTGTTTGGAAAGTTAAGGTGGTCAATAGCTGTCTCTCTCTTGTTCTTGAGGTAAGTTGTGAAGAACCACCTTCCTCCTTTAATTGATGCTTAAATCATGCTTAGTGGTAGTAAGAGATGCAAGTTTATGGATTATTTCTTGATTTGTGGTAGAAATGATGAAGTTTTATTATTTTTGGGGATTTTTCTGTTTTAATATAAGCATGATTGTGTGGTTATCTATGATGATTGGAAATGGTCTATAATGACTTAAGGAGGTGGGAAAAGTGATTAATTGCAACCAATTTCTGGTTTGGAAGAAATTTCAGAAAACTAGGATTCTTGAGGGGGCATTCTGTCCGAAATTTTAGGTCCTAGTTAGAGGCCGAATTGGCCTTAGCTCAAAACATGCAAATTCTGTCCGAAATTACTATTGTTGTTCTGGTTTTACCCGAAATTGGGATTTGCTTCTGTAATTGGTTGTTTTGGTCTGGATTACTTCCGAATGAGTTGTTGAGGCCTTCTGATGAAATTTAGCCCTGTTTCTTAGCTTTCAACTGGTTTTGGAATTTCTGGATTTGGACTTGTAGAGCCTGAGTTATGATATTTCCGCTAGAATGCGTTTTGGTGAATCTGTTTTACGTTTTGATGTAGTATCTTACATTTTTGACCTGTTTGCACTCAAAACTGGGTTGAATGACCTTCTGTGATGTTGTAGCCCTGTCTTTTAGCTTCGAAAGGGTGGGTATTACACCTTCATCCGATTATCATAGGGCATTTGGTGCCATTACCGTAAAAAGAAGTCAAAAACTGTTTTTTCAGGGCCAAAGCTAATTGCATTTCCGAATTTTCTGGTTTTCTCTAATGATTGTATATGCTTATGGAACCCTATTGGGGTCATATTTGGCATTGATTTATGATTAGTTATCGAGTCTCATTGTACTTGTTTGTATGTTTTAAGGCTTACTTTTATTGCGGTCATTTCCTAGTTAACTTTTACTTTGAGCCTAGTGAATGGCTTTTGGAAATGAGGTGAATTTTGTGTGAGATGTTGGGACTGATTCGAGGAAATAATGAAGCCTTAATGGCTGGAAAAGTAAGAAATTTAGGGGAAGTGCTGCCCGATTTTCTAGGCCGTTTGGTTCTTTTAAGTTGGATTTGCCTTTTGGAAGAAATAAAAGGGCTTTTGGGTTGTTGAACCTAGGTCTTTATGCTATCTTTTTGTTCCCAAAAATCATGTTTTGTAGCCTTGCATTAGTAATTATTTGGCGAGGCATACGACTAGTAGTCGAGCCTCATGTGCATTTTGTTTACTCGATTATGGATGTGAAACCTTCAATTGGTTTATTTTGGTTATTTTAGGGTTTCTTGGCGATTAAGGCCAATCTGAAGTAAAAACTTTTGAAGTTGAGCCGGTGAGTGTACCACTCCCCTCCATTGTTGTTTAACTTGATTTCTGCTTTGCAATCTGTTTAATTTGTTTGAGACGAGAGTGTACTTTATCACATTCGTTCTCTTGTCTGTTCATATGCCAATTTTGGTGTCAATCTGAATCTGTATCTGTATCTGTATCTGTTCGGACGTCGTTTGAAAACTTGTAACCAACGACCTTTCTGTGACCTATGAGCTCAAATCCTGTGGCTAAGTTATTCGAGTCGGGCCGGCAAGGGCCTGGACGATTAGATAACGAACCACGGTAGTCTGTTTTGGGATATTTGGGTATTGAGACCCTTGATTCTGGTATACTCGAGTATTACCATTTCTGTTCGGTTACGGTGAGCGGGCCCGGTAAAGGGGTGTTTGGTGGACGGAATTCGGTGTAAAGAGGGGTCTACGGACGCGTTGATTCTATATACGTTGACGGAGAGTCAACCGGTTTGGATCAAGTACTGCGCTGGAAATTTGGCTCCTGAGAGCCACCCGTATCCTTCTGATTTGAATCATTGGTTCCATTGCTTTACATCTGGCATGTGTACTTGAGTTGCTAAACGTGAAATGCCATAATTTTATTGCTATCTGTTTGGTACCTCATTGAGCGCAAGCTCACCCCTTTCTGTTCCTTTGGTTTTACTTACAGGAAAATAAACACTTTTGGTCTAGATTTGACAAATGGCTGCCAAATTGAGCTAGTCGAACATATCTTTTGTATAGCTCATGTATTAAAATCCTAAATGTACTTTTGGGGACTGTTTCCTTTTGATTTGGCAAACTAGACATGTGACGCCCCGAAAAAAAAATGAGTTTGAGAACCCGGAAATTTTGTAATTTTCTAGGGTTTATTTTTTTAATCGCCCGTTTTTCTACATTTTCTTGATTAGAAAAATTCCCCAGATAAAGTTTATGAGCAAAAATAGTTTTAAAATGATTTTCCTAGTATTGGAGAGTTTTTAGAAAATTAAGAATATATAACGGACGTGGGACCCACAAGTGCGAAAAGTTCGGAAAAATTCGGCCAATTAGGTTAAATTCCGGATACTGTGTAAAATTTATCGGGTGTTAAGGGATAAGTAGAGGATGTGAATTGATTGATGTGAGAGGAAAAAGAAAAGATAAGATTGCATTTATGGAGGTGACAAGTGTCACCATTGTATTGGAAATAGCTTATGACTTACTATTCATTTTCTTGACTTTTTGACCAATTGCTTAAATATCTTAAAAATCACACAAAATTCACTCTTGTCTTCAACCTCTTGGCTGATTCTCTCTCTAGCAAAGAAGGAAGAAAAAACTTCTTCAAAGTTTGGCAATTATCTAGCTCAAATCCTCCAAAACACTTGCTTGATCTAGTTTCTACTCCATAAAACCTCTTCTTTTAGTGATAGTGAGTTGTTTGGTGAAGTTGTTTGGAAGCTTAAGGTGACAAGTAGCTCTCCCTCTTGTTTTGCTAAGGTAAGTGGTGGATGAACACCTCTCCTTCCTCTAATGATGTTCAATTCATGATTAGTGGTGTTATAAGATGCAATTTCATGGATTATTTCTTGAGTTTGGTTGAATTGGTGAAGTTTTATTATTTTTGGGGATTTTTCTGTTTTCATAGGGATATGATTGGGTGGTCATGTATGATGATTGGAAATGATGTTTAATGACTCTAGGAGGTGGAAAAAGTGATTAAGTGCAATCAATTTCTGTTTTGGAAGAAATTTCAGAAAATTAGGTTTTGTAGTTCTTCATTCTGCCCGAATTTATTGCACCATGTTAGAGGCCGAATTGGACTTTGCTCAAAACATGAAAGTTGTAGGTATTGATGAGTTTGAAGTGCCTGTAAAATTTCAGGTCATTTGGATTAGTGTAGAGTGAGATATGCTGATTTTACTGTTGCTGTTCTGGGTTGATCAGAATGCGAAAACTGCACTTGTAATTGGCCATTTTGACTGGAATTGCTTTGGATTTAGGTGTTGGTGTCTTCTGATGAAATGTATCTGGATGTCTTAGCTACCATATGCCTTTGGAATTTCGGCATTTGGACCTGTATAGACTGAGTTATAGTAATTACAGCATTATGTGATTTGTAAACCTGTTTTTGGTGTTTCTGGTTGAGTATTTGGCACATTTGACCTAGTTGTGCTAGGATTTGGACTGAGTGGCCTTCTACATTGTTGTAGACCTATCTCTTATCTTCGAAACAGTGGGTCTTTTACCTTCTTCCGACAATCATAACGCCTTTGGTACCATTACCGCAAAATGACGTCAAAACTGTTTTTCTGGTTTTGAGCTTAAGTTTCATTTCCGGATTTTTTTCCCCCTAGCTTGACTTGCACTAGTATTACTTGGAGCATGCTGAATGACTATGGATGAACTTGTTGTTGTGTGTGTACCTTTGGGACTGGCTGAGGAAATAATGAAGCCATGATGGCTGGAAAAGTTAGCAAATGTAGGGGAAGTGCTGTCCAAACTTTTAAAGGATTTGTTTGCATTGAGTTTGTGATCTAAGACTTGGGTTTGAGCAAGGCAGTGATACATGATGGATGATTTCTGAGCCATTGAGGTGAGTGACCTCAAACTATTTCTGAAGTTCTTTATGAACCGTTTCCTGCATTATTTACTTTTAAACTGTTTCCAAAAGTTACTTTTGAACTGTTTTCTTGCATATCATGCGTACTTGCATATGAGTGTCCCTTGGTTGCTGTAATTCTTGACTTATTGGCTTGTCATTATTAATTGAAAATGTGTTAAGTACTTTCGATGATTGTTAAAACGAGTTTTCTAGGCGAGTGTGTACTTTATCGCACTCGACCTAAATAAATATGAATTTTCAATGATTAATGATTAAATGCTAGTTGCGCATGATGTAAGCCTTTTGGCTGAACTGGCCACTGCCCTTCGTTACCGATCGACTCGAGCCAGAAGCGGACTCGGTCGGGCGATATGGTGACCCTGGGTGAATTTGGTATACTCGAGTATTACCTTGTAGTCCGGCTACGTCCGGATGGGTGGAGTCCGGCCAACGTCGGATGGGTGGAGTCCGGTCAACGTCCGGAAAAGGGGATGAACGAATAAAAAGATGAACGAGGGTTTATTTATAAAAATGAAATTTTCAAATAATTGGAGGAATAAGGGGAAATGTCAGGGGAACGAACAAATGAATAGCTCCATGTGAGCGGTATCCTTTTAATGAATATGTTACTATCGCTTTTCATTGTAATTGTTTCTTGAATTATTGATTATTGATGGTTAATGTGTTGGCTTTGTTATGAAATTTCATGTTCGGAACCTTATTGAGATTTTAGCTCATTTAGCTTTGTGGAATTACCATGTGGTGTCATTTTCTGCTTTTGTTTTACTCTCACTGTGCAAATGTTGACCTGTAACAAAATTACATTTTTACCCCCGGTTACTTATTGAACTTCTAAAACATTACAATGATTTCACTGGCTCACGAGAGCAAAAATACGTACATCTGATTTCTGAACCATGACATCAATGAAATGAATTTTTGTGAAAACTATTTGATTACTGATTTTACTGGTTACTCACTGGGCTTTTAGCTCACCCCAAAAATGTTTTATTTCCCCCCCCACAGGGCTCAAGGCGAAGGAAGGGCTTGTTGTGCTTATTCACGTGACTGGATGGCTTATATCGTGTACAGTTTAAGTTTGGATCTATTTTATGTACGAGTTGGTCTTGTATAAATATTTGAAATTGATATGGATGTAAGTATACATTCCACGATTGGAATCAGTTTCCGCTGCATTTGTGACATGTAATTATTGGAGACTTGGATGTATGTTTGTGGACCATGTGATGTATATTTGAGATTTATATTGTAATTCATTTGAGGATTGTAGTGATCGACTGAGTCCCGACGAGAGCTGGGCAGGCGGCCCGCCGAACCCTCTGGTTCGCCTTAGGGGGAGGTGGGGCCGTCACAAGACATGTATCCACTTTTGAATACTTTTGTATGCCACTTTGGCTTGTAAATGCTAAGTTTCAAGATGTGAATGTTTGCTTGGTATTTGGTTGGGTTCTGACGGGTCGGTTACTATTCATGGCCGACTCCGGATTTCATTTTATTTTATTTTGGGTTATTTTACTATTTTGAAATGTTTACGCGCGTTTGTAAGTTCCGGAATGAAACAGATAGCTCTAATCTGTTCCGTTAGTCCTGGCGAGAGCTGGGCAGGCGGTTCGCCGAACCCTTTGGTTCGCCTTAGGGTAAGGTGGGGCTGTCACACTTGAAAATGCGACGATTTGACCCAAAATACAGTTTAAAAAGGGTTTTTTGAATAAAAAATAGAGTCGCCACTTGGTATAGAGTTAAGGTGTACCAAGTCACCTAAAAATGAATTTTTAAAGAAAAAAAGTAGAAAACTCTTTTTAAACGACTCCAAGTCTACGAAAATCAGAGAAAAGATTCGGGAGTCACATTTGAAGAAAGGGAAAGCAAGGATAAGAATCCAAGGCACCCTTTCAACCTAGCCAAAGCTAGTGGCGCGATTTAGTCAAAGATTTTCTTATTTTACCCTTAAGATTTATCACATTTGGATGTACTATATGAATGCAAACCCTAGACCTAAGAGGGTATCGGGGGTATCGGGGGATTGAAATTTCTCCTCAAAGCTCAATTGGTGCCAATCACATTAATTGTGATGCCCAATGTGGACTCTTTGGAGAGGTCACGAATATGCAAGTCATGAGACTCGAAAGAAAGAAAAGGAAAATAAGGGTAATTATAAATATACGTGGCCTAAAGGAATGCATCATGTCGGGTACGGGGGAACTAATGTTCGTGACTCCAATATTCCCTTTAATAGAGGGAATACGAGCGTGCTAAAGCTAGAAAGCCAAACTCGTCCATATCCCATACCCAAGGGGTAAATTCCTAACCTAATCAAGCAAATGGTCCTAATGACTAGAATGAAATGCAAAGACCTAAATGCGTGAGGGTAAGGTTAGGGGAGCATGCAAAAGGTGAAACTACTAAAAATTTCATGAAATGTAATGAGGGCATGCGATTATGAACTAGCGAGGGGGACGGCCCTAATGGGTTTAGCATTGGATTGGCCCTTCACTAACGCTCTCTCACAAGCATTGGACTTGTGAGAGCTCGAGGGGAAAGACCATGACTAGCATTTGGACTAGCCACGGTTACGTGCATTCATCTATATAAGCAAAAATAACTAAAAGCAAGTAGACATGCAAGGCACATATTTTCACATAGCACGTAACACATAAGCATGCATATCTAGATGCTAAATCATAGGGAAAGCGATTAAACACATAGGCATATAGGCACACACAAACAAATAGCACATAAGCCCTATCTATTACACTTGAGGGGGGGCCTACTACAATCTAAGAAGAGAATGCGAAATGAAATAAGGCAAGCCTAACTATTACAACTTGGCATTGAAATGCCTTTCAAAGAATTACATTAGAAGGCAATGAAAATTAAAGGAAAGCAAAGTAAATAACTAAATCAAATCAAGCAAAAATAAAAACAAAATAAAATAAAATAAACAAAAACGAAGTAAAACATATAAAATTCACGAAAAAACACATAGGAGCACGTTGGAAAAATAAAACTAGAGGATAGAGGTTACCTCCCTTGCAATGGAAATCAAATGAAGGAGAAATTAGCTTCAAAAACCATAAAGGAGTCAAGGCACCAATTTAATAGTAACATATAATCAAACAAAAGAAGTTAAACTTAACAAATAATCAAATCCCTCTTAATTGCAACTTAAATGGACTCAAATAATGCATAATTTCAAAGAAGGTAAATTATTGATCAAATTTTAAAAAAAATAGAAACTACCAAGGACTCAATAGCAAAATTGACCAATCATTCAAGTCCAATTGAAGCATTTTGGGAACACCAAGGGCCCATAAGCAAAGAAAAAATCAAGTAGTGGTTCAAATTACAATTACTCTAGGACCTTATTGCAAGAAATTATAACATAATTGGGCTTTTGTAGCATTAAACACCAATCAAAGGGTTAAAGGGCAGTTTTTCATTTTTGTTTGCATGCAAACTTACGTAGAAGAACAATTTCTGCAACTGAAGCTTTCTACAACAAAAATTAATGTCTGCTGCATTTTCATCTTCGACCATAGATTTCAGAAACTAACACAAACTTTGATCAAACTCTCTCAAACCAATGTCCAAACTTTGAATTAAGCAACACAACACACAACTTTGACATTCAAACAAGTAAAAACACAGAAAGAAATGATACAAAATCATGGAAACTTTCATGCAAAAGTGGCTCGGAAGTTCCATCTTCCTTGCTAGTTTCTCCTATGCAACTTTCATGAAGCATATCCGTGCAAAGAGACTCCAACCAAACTCAGGTATAACACCCTCAATCCAGTGCTACCATTAACCAAAATACATTTATGCATTTCCAACATAGTAAAGAGGGCAACTGGCTATGAAAAGTGCAGTAGAGGAGCAAAAGGAGAAAACTTGCGGCCAAATGAAATTTCAAATAGAATTTGAGGAGCTAAACAGATCAACAACCAATTCAGGCCAAAACACCCTCAAACAAACTTTTGAGCAAATCAGCAAGACTCCACCGAAACACAAGAAAGCAGCTGCTGGTAACAACTAAACAAATAGGAGAAAAGAAAATGGAGACAGCATGACAAAAAGCAGCAGGTTTGCGTTACCATTGATTGCTGTTCTAAAACGCAGCAGTCACATACATAGGATTACTATCAAGCAACAAACAAAGCAAAAATGAAACTCTAGCCATTCCTGAAACTGCAGCAACCCAAAAAGAGCAGAATTTTATTTTTCTTTTCAAAGTAGAGGACTCTAACTTTGTTGCAGCGTCCCTCGGCACCTCATAAAAGTACCAAACATGCTTAGACATGGATTGAATCAAGGCATTAAGACCCCAAAACTGTCATTCAAAACCCTGGTTTCTTTTCTGCAATTTTCCCATTCATACACGAAAAAATATGAACAAAATCATGCGAAAACCTATAAAAACGTTCTATAACTTCACGAACATGACATTCTGGGCACATGCGGCCAACAAAATCCACCAAAGCCGCAATCTTTCGAATCAAATCAACACTTTATACAACCCCCCAACATCAAACAGGTCTGGTGCTACACTATAATGCAAGATTATAACAGAGAAAATGGAAATAAAACAGCAAAGAAAGAACACGAAAATTCCGAGAGCAAAAGAAAGAAAAAAATCTGTCCTAAAGCTCGAACTTGTATGGCGGAAGAGAGTCCAGAGATTACCTCTGGGAAGATGAGCCGATTCAGATGCAAACAAGCTGCTGGTGGAAAGCTACGAGATTCTCCTTTGAGATTGATGGGCCGCAACTTGAAGCTTCAGTCTGGTTCCTCCTTCTTATTCCAAAACTCTCCTCCGTTGTTCTTAACCTCAGCCCCTCTCCTTAGATTTTCCAGATTGTTCTCTCTCTCCCCAGCTCTCAATCTCTCTTTTCTTCTCCCCGGTTGTGTCCTTTCTTCTTTCCCAATTTTGTTCCTTGCTCTCGGTACCTCGCCAGTTGGTTCTCTCCATCTCTCAGGAACCCTTTTCTTCCTTGCCTTTTGTTGCTTTTTTTCCGCCGTCCCCCCTCTGTTTCTTTCTTTTCTTCTATCTTTTTTTCTCTCCACCCCAGCTTCCAGACCGGAAACCTCCTCCCTTTTCCCTCGTTCGCTTTTTTCCTTCCTTTTTTCTCTTTTAGTCTGCCATCCCCTCCTTTCAAAATCCCTAACCTACAAGTGTCTAAACACTTTGCCACCCAGGTGATGTGTTGTTAAAAAACCAAAGGGACACTTGTCCCCATGCATGCCCCCTCCATTTGTCATTTTTTTACTTTTTTTTCTGAAATTTAGTATATAAAAAATGCTTTTAACCTTGAATAAAATAAAATAAGAGACCCAAAAACAAAATAAATAATAAAATAAAATAAAATAAACTAAAAAACCTAAAAAATGAACAAATAAAGCTAAAATTAAATTAATTAAATAAACAAAGTTAAAAAATAAAAAATTTGGTGTCTACATACTTGATGCAAGGAAGAGGGCACAGCGCCAGAACTATGAATCCACGGCCGCCCAAGTAAGACATTATAGACACTGGAAAAATGTATAACTTGGCAGGCTATCTGAAATTGAGCGGGCCCTATTTCGACCACCAAATTTACTTCTCCTATGGACTCCCTTTGGGCTCCATCGAATCCTCGGACTACGGTCTCTGAGGGTCTTAATTTGACATCTTGCAGCCCTAACTTCACCAAAGTGCTCCAGGGATAAATATTGAGGGCAGACCCATTGTCAATCAGTACTTTAGGCAACATTTTCCCATTGCACCTCACAGCTACATATAAGGCTTTGTTATGACCAGTTCCTTCCGCAGGCAGCTCTTCATTGGAAAAAGTGATTTGCTTGGCAGTCAATACATTTCCAACTATGTGCAAGAAATTGTCGACCGAAATATCTTTGAAAATCTGAGCCTTAGTCAAAACTTCCAGTAATGCATCCCTATGCAAGTTTGTGGAGAAAACCAAGTCTAGTATGGAAATTTGGGTAGACATTTTGTTCAACTGTTCGACCACATTGTACTCGCTTCTCTTAAGCCTTTTAACAAAATCCCATACTTCTTTTTCGGTAACTGCGGGTTTGGTAATCGGCTCACGATTGCTTACTTGGACTGGGGCGCTAGCAGTGGATGAACTTGCAATCTTTCCTGACCTCGTAACAACGGACACTTCTTCATTCAAAATTTGTTTACCCTCGATTTGCAAAATGGGTTTATTATAATTCCACGGCACTTGCCGTAAACTTAAAACTGGCATTTGTTCCGGGAATTCAATTACCACAGGTTCTAAAACCGCACTTTCGGATGGAGTTAGATCTAAAATGAAGGGCCTTTTGTCTTCCTCATACGATGCTTCCTCTATCATAAAAGGTTGAACCATTATCCCGAACACTTCTATTTCATTTGACATGCTTTGGACAAGCTTTTCAAATTCCTTATCATCCATAATAACTCCGACAGTATCAGTGTGTTCTGGCAAAGGATTCTTGCTCATGTTTGGGTTTTGTTCTTCTCTCTTCCTAATCACAATTTCCCCTACTTCGAGCATGTCTTGAATTTTATGTTTGAAGAGTCGACAATTGGCAGTGGCATGACCAGGTGCTCCTGAATGATAAGCACAAATAGCATGTGGATTGTACCCAGCCGGCATGCCATAAGGATAAGATGGAGGGGGAATCGCGCTTATTTTGCCGGCAGCCTTCAATTGCTTATACAATTGGTCCAAAGGCCTGCCTAGGTTGGTGAATGTTCGGGTATGGTTTTGATTGTGGGTGTCAGTGGGTTGGGGATAGTTATAGGTGGGTCTGTTTGGTGGGGGAAATCTCGGATTGTAAGTAGGATGTGGACGAGTTTGTTGAAAATTTGGTTGAAATATTTGAAAAGGGGTCATAGGCGGGTTGGCGTAATTTGGGCGAGGTCGGGGGTGGGAGATATTGGTATTGTAGACAGGGTGAGGACTTGGATAGTAGGGATAAGGTGGTGAATATGTTGGTTTATGTTGAAATCTGGGTATTGGTGTAGGGTTTTGATCCCAGATGAAGACAGCTTCCCTATTTTTCTTTTTAAATTGCGGCTTTTTCCCACTGCTCCCTTGTCCTTTCAAAGCATCTAACTGCGATTTGAGGGCAGAGACATTAACGATCTTCCCAACTCTTACGAAGTCATCGTACTCTTCAAGCTTATTGACAATAGCGGCGAATGAGCATCCAGTCATGTGAAAAATTTCTTCAAAGTACGGCGGATCATGTGCTTTAATGAAAATGCGGATAATTTCGTCCTCAGTCATTGGTGACTCGACCTTTGCAGCTATTTTCCTCCATCTCTTAGCATAGGTTTTGTGGTCCTTAGAGGGTTTTCTCTTTGTTCCTTCCAACGTGGTTCGTGTCGGAGCCAGCTCACAGTTGTACTCGTATTGCCTCACAAAAGCATTGGACAAGTCAAGCTAGGTCTTTACTTCCTTGGGTTTCAGATTGGAATACCAGTCGAGTGCATCCCCCTCCAGATTTTCTGGGAACAGCCTTAGAAGCAGATTCTCGTCATCTATGAGCCTTCCCAATTTGTTAGCATATAGATGGAGGTGCGTTTTGGGATTGCCAGTTCTATCGTACTTGTTAAACTTTGGAGTCTTGAACCCCACAGGCAATTGCACATTTGGGAAGAGACAAAGTGTGACGCCCCGAAAAATATGAGTATGAGAAACCGAAAATTTTTATATATTTTCTCGACATTATTTTGTTTTCTTGTCTCTAAGTTTGTTTTCTTCAATATATTCATTTTTTTTATACATTTTTATAAGGAAATATAGTTTTCAAATCATTTCCTTGATACAAGTTAGTTCACGTTGTAGACACCAAATTTTTGAATTAATTTTGTATGTTTGGTTTTAGTGATAATTGGTTGATTTTTGTTTAGACGGTTTTGCATTTTAATTCATTTTCGTTTGTCTAGCTTTTTTAGGTTTTATTTTATTTTTATTCCCTTTTTAGTTTTTAGTTGTTTTTGTAGTTTTTAATTTATAAGTTTTAGCGTAGATTTTTTTTTTTTAGAGAAAAAAAAAGAGAAAAGTGAAAATAGAAAAAAGAGGGGGAAAAAGAAAAGGGAAAAATGGTTTAATGCATACTGGCTTATTTTTGGAAAAAAAAAGAAAAAAAAAGTGAAAAAAAGTGAAAAGTTTGAAGTTTGAAGAAAAGTTTTTTAGTGTAATAGGCATTATTCACTTTTTGATACATTTTAATTGTTTTTCAAAGAAAAGAGGAAAAATATATATTATTTCAGGTTACAAGCATTTGTGTTTTTGATTGCATTTTATTGTTATTTCTTTATTGTTATTTTTATTTAAGTAAAGAGAAGAAAAAAAAGAAAATGGAATGAAAAATGGAAGTTGTAATTTGCTGTTCAATATCAATTTCTGTTATTATAAATTTTGTTATTATCATTTATTTCATTTTTATTGTTATTAATTTCTGTTTTAATTAGCAAAAAAAAAAAAAAAAGGAAAAATTGTTGCCGCAGCATGAAAGCTGCGGACTTGCGCCGTTTGCAAAGAAACCTGGGGCGGCTCCTGAAGCTGCAAATACAGAAGGATTGCTGGGGTTTTAGGGTTGAAGGGCTCTCATATAAAAAACAAAAGAAAGACAGCCGTAGAGAGGAGGACTACGAAAGGGAGACGGGAGAGAAAGAGGGAGATACGGCAAAAGCAAAGAGAAGGAACCAGAAAAAGAGAGGCGGCGTAGGTTCTGGGGAAGAAGAAAAAAAGGGTTGGATTCAGAAAAGAAACAGGGAGAGCTAGATAGGAAAGGGAAGCAAGAACTGAGAGGGATACGGGTTGAGAAGCAAAGAAAGACAGAGGAACGGCATTAAAGAGGTGCAGTTTCAAGCATCAGTTTCGTCGACAGCCAAGTTTTTCTTCTTACGGTAAGGATTCTTTTAAGCCAAGTTTTGTGTTAAGTACTCAGATATCATTTCTGGTTTCTATGAGAAGAGTTTTGGTCAGTTTTAATTGATAGAAGTTGGTAAAACATGTATTCCATCGTCTATGGGTTGCTGTTCGTTTCATTCTTATGTTTATAGCTTCAAAGATGATGTCTTTGGTTGTTTATTTGGGCGTTAAGCATGTAAATGCTTGGATTTTGTTTGAAGCCATCACTTAAACTCTTGTTATCAGATGCTAAATTTCATGTTAAAACCTGTGAGCCGAAGGAAAGTTTTGAGGAAAGATCGCATTTTTTTTACTGATTCAGTCATGATTTGGACGTTGAATGTTTTTGTTATTTTTATGGTTTAAGATCTGGGTTTTGTTATTTAGCAGAGAGGTTAGTTGGGTTCAGATAAAACATGGCATTTGTATGAAAGGGTAGCATGGCTAGAAAATGCAGCAAAGGAAAAGCTGCCGTTCTTTTTATGCCTGCATTTTCTTCTTTTTTTAATGGCTAGCTGAGTTTTGCATTTCAGTTTCATGCTGAATTTTGTGTTGGATAACAGAAGTGGAAATTTGGTTTTGAATCTGGGCATTTGGGTTTGAGGGGTATCTAAGTTATGTCCAAATGTCTGCTGGAAAAATAATTTCAGATTACCGAACAGAAATTTTTAAGGTTTTGTTCTTGAGTTTTGTCCTGCCCTTTCGGCCTTTCAGGTGTGGTTTTGTTTAGATAACGATTCCATCTCATTTCTTTTTGGTTTGTTTGCCTGAACACTCTTAAACTGAATAAGGAAATGGCACGAATGTGATTGCGAGAAAAGCTGAAATTTATAGAAAAATTGCAGCAGTGTCCGTTCCTTCAAAGAAAAAAACTGTGTTTGAGTTTTGGTTCCAGAAATTTTGCATCAGCTTTTTCTATTTTTGAACTCTTCCCTATGTCTTTGCTTGATTGATTGTCCATGTCTTGTTTGTTTAGTTCAAAGTTCAGATGTTAGATCAAGGAAACTTTGGTTAAGGTATAGGTTTGAATCTGAATTTGGTCTTGGAAGGTGAAGCCGAGAAGCTTGCAGCAGTTTCATGCTTGTTTTTTTTTTTCTCTTTCTTTTCTTCTTTTCCAGATTTTTGCATGAGATCTTTCCTAAGTTTTTGCATGTTTGGATGATGACAACAATGTAATTGGTTATCTAGTTTAAAAGTTGTGAATTTGTATTTAAATTGCTGCTCCTGAATAGCAAATGGTATGTTTGAGATTTGGGTTTCGGTTGGTGAAAGAATAGCAGAAACATTGCAGAGATGTGTTTCTTCGTGAGATTGCATGCATTTGCATGAAAATGTTTTCCAGAAATTGCACTTTGACCCCCAAGTCTACCCTTATGCCACTAGGGCCCAAGTAATTGGAACATTTAATCAATTTGATCCCTCTAAGTTTCTCTTTGTGCCACAATAGCCCAAGCATGTTTTAGTATCTTGTAATTAAGTCCTAAAATCATTGCAACTTCAATCATTGTTTGGCTCTTTCTTTATTTTTGGAATCTTTGAAGTGCTTAAACGATTTATTTGGACTTGAATGTTTGAGTAATGCTTGTTTTGGGTCTTTAGTAGATGCTATATTTGGAAATGGAACGGGTGATTCCGTTTTCGTGGTCTTTAAGCATTTTTTGAGCTCATTCAAGTTGCCATTAGGAGGGTTTTGATGTTTTTGCTCATACTTTACTTTTAAATTGATGCCTTGACCCCTTTATTGTTTTGAAGCCATTTTCCTTCATTTGCTTGCCATTAGGGGAAGGTATAATTTCTTTTATCTTTGTTTATCTCTCCTATGTGGTCCAATGTGCTAAGTGAATTGCATGTCTACTTTGCTTTCCTAGCTTTTCTTTAATTCCTTTTACTTATGTCATTTACTTTTTGTTTTCATTAAGTTATTCTTTTGGGGTATGTGTACACCTCTTGGCTTGTAATAGATAGGGCTTTGGCGAGCAATTTGGTCCATTTTCCCCTTCCCCCTTTTGTTTTAGTTAGTGAATGTAATAGATAGGGCTTGGAGGAGCATTCAATGAAGACCTATCGAAGACGTGTGCCTAGCTAGCAAATGTAATAGTTAGGGGTTTAATTGTCTTATGTGTCTTGCATGCTTAGTTGCTACGTGTTAATTTGCTTTGTTAGGACCTTGCATCTAGTCGAGCATGCTAAGTGTTATGTGCTATGTGTTTATGAGTGTTTGGCATGTCTACTCGCTTTCTATAGCCTGAATGAATGTGATGGATGAATGGACGTTTCCACTAGTCCAACGCTAGTCGGAATGCATAGAATGGGCTAGTCCAACGCTAGACCCTTAGGGATTTCCCCTCGTTAGTACATGTTTGCATGTTCATTACATGTCATGCATTCTTTTTAGTTTTATCATTTTGCATGCCCCTCGAACCCCTTTTCCCTCCATGTTAGGATTTCTGCATTTCATGCTAGTTATAGGGTTCATTTGCTTGAGAGTCCCCTTAAATATGGAATATAGACGAGTGTGGCTTTTTCTAAGCCTTAGCACGCTTGTATTCCCTCTACAAAAGGGTAAATTGAGTCACGATTTAGGTCTCCCCGTACCCAATATGCATGCATTCCCTAGGTTCATGCATCCACCCTATCATTACACTTTCATTTTTTCCTCCCATTTGCACACGTACACCTTTTATCCCTTCACTTGCACACTAACACTTTTGTCCCATTTTGCACACGTATACATTTTATCCCTTCACTTACACACGAACACCTTTATCATCACTTGCACACATGCACTTCATATTACCATTGCACATACCATACCTTGCCCACTCACGTGCACATTTTCACTTATGCATCTTTGTTTTTTATTACTTTTTCAAATTTATGCCTTCACATTGCATACATGCATTCCCTTCATTTGCATCCCACTTGCATTATTCGTGACTTCTTCAAAGGATCGTTATTGGGCTTCACAATTAATGTGATTGGCACCACTTAACCTTTGAAGGGAAATTTCCCCCAATACCCCTAGGTCTAGGGTTTGCATTCACGTAGTGCATCCAAATGTAATAAATTCTTTGGTTAAAACAAGAAAATCTTTTATTAAATCATGCAACTAGCCTTGGCTAGGTCGAAGGGGTGCCTTGGATTTTTATCCTTGCCTTCCCCTTCGTCAAATGTGACTCCCGAACCTTTTTCATTGGTTTACGTGGACTAGGAGTCGTTTAAAAGGGGTTTCTTATAATTTTTTCCTAAAAAATTCATTTTTAGGTGACTTGGTACACCTTAACTCATTACCAAGGTGCGGTAAATGCGGTATATTGTTGACAACTCATTGGAGTTAATTGTAAAAATTAAAAGAAGTTGGGGCCATAGTGTGACTTTTGGTTAATCATAAATTGCTAGACTTCCTAAAGGTTCCATGAAGTTCCTAAGCTTAATTGTGATTGGCTAATAAAAAAGGTGTTGGACTTTGACCAAGATTGGTAACTTTAATAAAATCAGATTTTTGACCAAATTTCATTCATTTTCTTGTCTCCTTTGGCTGAAATTAGAGAGAGAGAAAAGAAAGAAAATTCCTTCATCTTTCACTTCAATTTCTTGTCCAAATCTTGAGTTTTAACCGATTAATTTGCAAACCACTCCATAAAACTTGCTAGCTAAGGAAGATTGAAACTCTTGGTGGAGTTGTTTTGGAAGAAAAACCCCTAAGCCATTACCTATCTTGATATTTCAAGGTATCATATCTAGCCATCCTTTCTTTGTTCTTGATTTTGTTAAATTAATGACTTGTGATATGTGACAACCCCACCTCTCCCTAAGGCGAACCAAAGGGTTCGGCGGGCCGCCTGCCCAGCTCTCGCCGGGACTCTGTCGTTCACTACATTCCTCAAACAGATTACAATATAAATCTCAAAAATTACATCAAATTCTCCAACATTTACATATCAAAAGTGAAGCGTCCACGCTTCCACTACGCCACTCTGATCCATGATCCCAATTCTTATACAAGAGGAATTCCACAACAATAAAATCACAACAAGCCTTCCTTCGCCTTGAGCCCTGTGGAGGGGAATAAAACATTTTGGGGTGAGCTAAAAGCTCAGCGAGTAACCAATAAAACCAGTAAGCAAATCAGTTTCACAATCGTTCATTTCAATGATGCCATGATTCCAAGATCAAATGTACATTTATTGCTCTCGTGAGCCAGTGAAATCGTTGTACTTAAACACCCAATGCTCCAAACAAACATTTAACAGTAAACAATCAGAGGGGGAGCCATTTGCTCCAGATGAACAGTACACAGAGGTGGAGACGTTGGTGTTCAACACACGAATTCCAAGTACTCATTTAAGCCAAAACATGTCATGGGCCACATGCAAGCACTCATGATATGCAATCAAGTAAATAGTGCAATAAATGGTTCATAAGTAACTTTGGAAACAGTTTAGGGTCACTCACCTCCAAGGCTCAGAACCTATCCGTCATATACCATTATCTTGTCCGAATCCAAGCCCTAAAACCCAAAACAGATTTGATGTCATTAGCGGTTTTGGCACCATTGGCACTACCATTATCGGATGGAGTTGTAAGACCCACCATTTCGAAGCTAAGAGATAGGGCTACAATGTTACAAAAGGTCGCTCAGTCCAGTTCATAGTACAACTAGGTCAAAATTGACATATATGAAACCAGAATCTCACAAACAGGTTGGCTAACCGCACAATTGTTAAACAGCAATAATTCAGGCTACCGAAGTCCGATTGAAGTGTATCTTATGGTGTTTCGAAGCTAAAACACAACCCTACATTTCTTATGAAGACCTCCATGGCCAAATCATGCATTTTCATGATCAGAAATGGAAAACTACACAAAAACAGAATTCTGGGCGCGAAACAGGTTTCATGGACAGTCAAGGGTATTTCGGTCATTTCACATGTTACAGTGGTCGGATCTAGCTGAAATTTTGTAGGCTACTAGTTTATACTATTGGCTACAACTTTCATGTTTTGGCCAAAATCTAATTCGGTAAGGATCATGGTGAAAAGTCACGGTCAGATTGGGTGAAAAGACAACCCTGTTCGCTGAACTCCTACCTAGACCAGTCTGGGTATTTCCGAATTGTCTCAGCATATACAACTCCAATTCAAGTGATTCCAAAGTCATTTGAAAGCTAGGATACAAGGCTATAATTCCTAAGAAGACATCAACAACCAAATCGGTAGTATTCCCAGTCAAACTACCCAATTACCAAAGCTGATTACTATTCTCGGATAGAAACAGGATAGCAGGGGTATTTCAGTCTTTTCACAGGCTACCGAGCTTAGATTGAGCTGAAAATTTACAGATAGCTAGAAAACATCATTATATACAACTTTCATGTTTTGTACTAAGGCCAATTCGGCCTCTAACCTGGTCAAACAGAAACGGGCAGAATAGGGGTTAGTGAAACCCTAATCTGGAATTCATGCATTCAAGTGCTAATCTTCCACAAAACAACATCTAAAACAACTAAAAACCACTAATAAGCAATTAATTGAAGTAAAGAGGATGTTCTTGGCAAAATACCTTAAAACTACAAGAAAGGTAGGAGCTTAGGCTTTGTCCTCCAAAAATCCTTCCATTCAAGTTCCTAATCTTCCTTAACTAGCACTTTGTATGGAGTAATTTGAGTTTCCAATGGTTGGAACTTAAGATTTGGCTTGGATTTGCAGTTGAAGATGAAACTTTTCCTCTCTTTCTTTCTCTCAAGTGTTCAGCCAAGAAGGAAGAAGAAATGGGATATTTTTGGTCAAATTTTGGTATTTAGTAAAGGTAAGAAAGTTAAGTCAAAGTCCAACTCCAATCGGGTCGCGACACCTAGCACCTTTTAATTGTAACACTTATCCTTTTGTCTCTCCATCATTAACCATCTAAGCAACCTCTAATTATCTCTTAACATCCGGTAAATTAAACCCAATATCCAAAACTTAACCTAACTGGCCGAATTTTTCCGAACTTTTCGCACTAGCGGGTCCCACGTCCGATATACGCTCTTTATTTCTCAAAAACTATCCAATACTAGAAAAATCATCTTAAAACTATATTTACTCATAAACTTTATCTGGGGAATTTTTCTAATAAAGAAAATGTAGAAAAGGCGGGCGATTAAATAAAATAAACCCTAGAAAATTAGAAAATTTTCATTTTCTCGCACTCATACTTTTCGGGGCGTCACATGATAGCTAAAGAGATGTTTTAGTGGAAAATTTCTGACTTGAATGCAAAAATTTCCAGTTAGGGTTTCATTTCCTTAATTCTGCCTGTTTCTGTTTGACCAGGTTAGAGGCCGAATTGGCCTTAGCACAAAACATGAAAGTTGTAGAGAATGATGTTTTATAGTTTCCTGTAAATTTTCAGCCCAATCTGAGCTCGGTAGCCTGTAAAAAGACCGAAATACCCCTGCTACCCTGTTTCTATCCGAGAATAGTAATCAGCTTTGGTAATTGGGTACTTTGACTGGGAATACTACCGATTTGGTTGTTGATGTCTTCTTAAAAATTCTAGCCCTGTATCTTAGCTTTCAAATGGCTTTGGAATTACTTGAATTGGAGTTGTGTGTGCTGCGATATGAGTGAATAAAGCAGGACTGCTAGTTGATTTCCGCAGTGAATTTCGAACTGGAAAATCTGGAGTTGTTTTGGAAATTTTGACCTAGTTAGGGTGAGAACTGGACTGAGTGGTCTTCATTAAAGTTATAGGGAATGATATTTTAGAGGTGCCTACAAAATTTCAGGTCAATCGGAGTAGCGTAGCTTGAGAAAAGACTGAATTACCCTTGCTGCCCTAGTTTTACCCGAATTTAGGAATTGCTTCTGTAATTGGTTATTTTGGTCAGGAATGCTTCCGAATTGGATGTTGAGGCCTTCTGATGAAATTTAGCCCTGTTTCTTAGCTTTCATCTGGTTTTGGAATTTCTGGATTTGGACTTGGAGAGCCTGAGTTATGATGTTTCCGCTAGAATGCGTTCTGTGAATCTATTTTTGTGATTCTGGTGTAGTATCTTGCATTTTTGACCTGGTTACACTCGAAACTGGGTTGAGTGACCTTCTTCAATATTGTAGCCCTATCTCTTAGCTTCGAAACGGTGTATCTTGTACCTTCATCCGACAATTGTAGTGCCTTTGGTACCATTACCGCAAAATGACGTCAAAACTATTTTTCTGGTTTTGAGCTTAACTTTCATTTCCAAACTTTTCCCTAGTTTGACTTGTACTAGTACTACTTGGAGTTTGCTGAATGGCTATTGGATGAACTTGTTGTTGTGTGTGTACCTTTGGGTTGGAATGAGGAAATCATGAAGCCATGACGGCTGGAAAAGTAAGCAAATTTAGGGGAAGTGCTGTCCGAACTTTTAAAGGATTTGTTTGCATTGAGTTTGTAATCTAAGACTTGGGTTTGAGCAAGGCAATGATACATGATGGATGATTTCTGAGCCATTGAGGTGAGTGACCTCAAACTATTTCTAAAGTTACTTATGAACCATTTTTTTGCATTATTTACCTTTAAATTGTTTCCAATGTTACTTTTGAACTGTTTTCTTGCATATCATGCATGCTTGCATATAAGTGTTCCTTGTTTGCTATATCACTTGATTTATTGGCTTGTTATTATTGATTGATAATATGTTAAGTGCTTTCAATGATTGTTAAAACGAGTTTTCTAGGCGAATGTGTACTTTATCGCACTCGACCTAAATAAATATGAAATTTTCAATGATTAATGATTAAATGCTAGTTGCGCATGAATGTAAGCCGTTTGGCTGAATTAGGCCCTGCCCTTCGTTACTGATCGACTCGAGCCAGAAGCGGACTCGGTCGGGCGATATGGTGACCCTGGGTGAATTTGGTATACTCGAGTATTACCTTGTAGTCCGGCTACGTCCGGATGGGTGGAGTCCGGCTACGTCCGGATGGGTGGAGACCGGCCAACATCCGGAAAAAAAAAAAAGATGAACGAATAAAAAGATGAACGAGGGATTATTTATAAAAAAATGAACGTATCCTTTTCATGAATGTTACTATCGCTTTCCATTGTACATGTTTCTTGAATTATTGATACTCCATATTTAATGTTTTGTAAATGCTGTAATCGTTTCTGGACTTATTGTCGCGCCCCATTTTTGATAAGAAAAATAAATTGTTTGAGAAAGATGTTTTTTTATTCAATTGTGATTGGAAAATGATGTTTTGTGAATTGAAAGGACATGGGTCTCAATGGGACTTGGAAAGCGACGATTTGACCCAAAAAATAGTTTTAAAAAGGGTTTTGAAATGAAAAGTTTGAAGTCGCCACTTGGTAATGATTTAAGGTGTACCAAGTCACCTAAAAATGAGTTTTAAAGTCAAGTAGTAATAAACCCTTTTTAAAACGACTCCTAGTCTACGTAAAACAAAGAAAAAGGTTCGGGAGTCACGTTTGACAAAGGGGAAGGCAAGGATAAACTCCAAGGCACCCCTTTGACCTAGCCAAGGCTAGTTGCGTGACTTAACCCTAACTTTCCTAACCTTCTACCCAGGGTATGTATCGCATGTTGGATTATGCCTATATGAATGCAAAAACGAGAAAATGCAATCCTAAATCCTACGATGTCTCTCGTGAGGTTTTTGGTCCCAGACCACATGAATTGTGGCGGCCAATAAAGGGAAACCTCATGGAGGTCGATTGATGCAAATGGTGACTCAAGTGCAAGTGTGCAAGTGCATGAAAAGATTCATGTATGAAATGGTGTAAAAACAAAGTGTTTGTGTGCGTATGTGTAAAGAAAGTGCACGTGTGAATTTGGATGAAAAATCAAAGTATTAGTGTGTGCGTGTGTAAAGAAAGTGCACGTGTGAATTTGGATGAAAAATCAAGGTATTAGTGTGTGCAAATGAATGAAGATAGGATTATAAATATATATGTGAAATTTGAGTTCTACTTGTGGAGTAAGATGAATAAAACAAAGTGAAAAGTATGGATTTGAGAAATGTGGGAAAAAGGGTGATTAAAAGAGCATGGAAGTGAGAAAAAATGAAAATATGTCCCTAAGGGAATGCAACAAATTGGGTACGGGGATGACGCCTAATTTTTCGACTTTGATTTTCCCTCGGATTAGAAGGTAAAACTAGCGTGCTAAGGCTATCGAGTAGCCACACTCGCTCGTTTCCCTTATCGAGAGGGGATTTTCACGCAAATGAACCCTAACTAGCATGAGATGCAAGTCCTAAAGTGAAGGGGAAGGGGTTTGAGGAACATACCAAATGATAAACTAAGGAAAAATGCGTGATATGTGGTGATCATGCACTTAATGAAAAAAGGAAAAAAAGAACCTATTGGGTCTAGCATTGGGCTAGCCCTTTCTATGACATCCTACTATCATTAGATTAGTGAAAAAAGATGAACCACAACTAGCGTTGGACTAGTGTGGTGACGTACATTCATTCATCCATTCCATTCATCTATACTACAAAAAGCGAGTAGTCATGCAAATCACCTAAATCATGTAGCACTTATCATGCTCGACTAGATGCAAGATCCTAGTAAAGCATTTAACATCTAACACATAGGCATGCAACCATTACATTTGCTAACTAAAACAAAGGGGAAAGAGAAAATGGACCAAATTACTCGCTACGCCCTATCTATTACAAGCCAAGAGGTGTACACATACCCCATTAATAAAAATCGAAAGTAAATGAAATAAATGAATGGAAATAAGGAGAGGCTAGAAAAGCAAGTAGACATGCAAATTTCAATTAGCATATTAGTCCACATAGGAGAGAAACAAAAGGGGTAAAAGAGATTATACCTCCCCGTTGGTGATACTAAGGAAGTAAACAAACTCAACTTGGCTAGAGTCACCCAAGAAAAGACTAACTTAGGCTAAAATCACCAAAAACAAAAGATTAATGCACCAATTTAGTGATAAGATATAAACTAAACAATTTGAACCCACCACAACATCAAACTCTCCCTCAATTGCGACTCAAATGAAATCCCATAGTGCATGATTACCAAGAAAGTGAAACGACCCATCCAAATCCCAAAAATAGTAACTACTAAAGACCCAAAAGTATCTTAACCAATTACACAAGTCTCAATGAAACATTTTGGGAACTTTAAAAGTCCATAAGCAAAGAAAAAGTCAAGTAATGGATCTAATTGCAACTATCCTAGGACCTAATTGCAAGAAAATGGAATGTAATTGGGCCACAATGCAACCAAAGGAGACTTGGGGGGTTAAAGTCCAATTTCTAAAGTTATTTTCATGCAAAAATCATGCAATCACGTAGAAGAATTCTGCACTCAAATTGCAGCAAACCATGAAGCCTTCGGCAATCCAAAAAATGCAGCAGTAGCTTCCATTTCACACGCAAGTTTCATTTCAAACCTTCAACAAACAAAACTTTGAACCAACTCCAATCAAAACATAACCAAGCACCTCATGGCAAAGCAAAACTTAGAATTTTTCCATGCAAGTTAGCTAGAAACAAAACCTCTGCAACTAAAACAGAAAATTTTCTATTCGTCCACAACCATTCTCATGCAGTTTCCTTATGCCATTTAGACACATTCATGCAAGCCAAACAAGAAAAAACATGATTGAATTGTTATCTAGACAAAATGTTAGAGCTCAGAGCCAAAAGAAAGAATCAAACGAAAGAATAAAGTTCTGCAAAATTGGTTTCGGCAGGCTGCTGTACATTCATCCAAAATTTTCCCGCAACTTTAAGCTTTCAAATGCAGGTTTCATATAAGACTTCAAACAAAAGCCAGCAAAGACCATCACTCAATCACCATTTAACAACTAAACACTTTGGTTAACATATCACAGCCGAACATGCAACAAAAGGAGCAAAAACGCCCCCAAAAGTTCATGCAACTCAGCCCAAGCTGTGCTGCGTTTTTAATTTTAAAAAAACAAAAACTCACTTTCGTGTTTTCTGATGTAGTCCAAATGCAAGGAACAACCTAGACAACGAAGGTTTGGACTGAAGGAATAAGATTACCAAACATTACCCCTACTGCTGTCTAACTCAAAAACCATATCCAGTAAGCATTAATCACAACACAGACAAGAAAAACAGCAAAGGGAAACGCGCGGGTGAACTTGCAACCTGCTAAATTTGTTCAAAAACAAAAAAATTCGCCATGGATGTCAAACTCACTGCCCCCATACAAACATGTTGCATCCGTCCCCAACCCAGCAAAAACGTGCAACTCACATGCATTACTATGGACATACAAAATGATGAAAGTGACGACCAGCGAACGAAGTTTCAGAAATTGCGTGCTATTTTCTGGTTTTGCTCTTATTCATCATACAAATAGCAGCCACAAACTCAAACAACAATTCATGACACCAGCATTAAAACTGAACCTCTAAACCCCCTCCATGATCATCATTAAACAGAGCCCAACCACAGATCAGTTCATGCCCAAAACAAACTGAACAGAAATCATTCAAAGTTGAAAACTTTCATTAATCCACTTTCGGCTAAAACCCAAAATGCAAGCATCTTTAAAAAACAAAACAGATTGGAAAGTCATGTAAATCTGATAAAGGAAAGAAAAACTACAATTTGCTGGGCTTGCTTGTCATGAACAATCGGCCATGAAAATTCAAACAAAGACATCTTGAACTCATGATAAAAGAAACACCACCGAAGACTCCCAAACTATGGTCCATGCGTTCATCAATCGTAAATCGAACATTAATGACAGAAAAATCTAATCTTGGCGTGAGTTTGTGATTGAAGTACCTTGGTGCAGATCTGCCGAAGGCAATGGGGGGCTGAAATGACGATGATGGAAGCTCAACTTCAATGGCTACTGCAACTTTTCCTTCCTTGCTGCCGATCTCGTTCACTCTCTCTCGAAATCTCTCTTTTTCTTCCGTCAAAACCCTCTCAAACCCCTGTGACCAAACTCAGAATTTTTCTCCTCAGAAACCTCGTAGCCTTCCCCGTAACCTTTGTCTTTCCTCAGCCTGTTTTCCTCATATCTTTAGCTCACCAACTCTCTCCGCCTTTTTCTTTCTTTTCCTTTCTCTCCCTCCTGCGCTGTTTTTTTCTTTTTGCAGTTGCTCCCCTCCTTTGCGGCTATCAACCTCTCTTGGCTTTTATATGGAACATCAACCCTAAACTCTCTCGGCCATCTCTCCCAAATTGCAGCTAAGGAGCTGCCCTGAGTCCTTCCTTGCAAGCTGCGACCAAAACGCAGCTTGCAAGTCGCGTATGCTATATTTTTTATTTATTATTATTTTTTAAATAAATTAATAATGAAAAATGAAAAAGATAAAAACAACACATTAATTAACATTGGCTAGCAATAAATAAACTAAAACAATAAACGACAAAGAAATGCAATTTTCATTTTCCTTTTTCTTTATTTTTCTCATTTTTTTTCCCTTTTTTCAAGAAAACATTGAACTTAAAATCAAAGCAAACAATTAAAGCATATTTTTTAGTGCCTTTTCTATTTTCCAAATTTTATGTTAAAATTCTAAAAAAACGAAATAAAGCTAAAAATGAAATAAAAATGCTATATATAAAAAAACTAGAAAAATATCCAAATGAAAATTATGGAATAAATAGATATAACTATCAATAAAATAAAAATGGCTCAAAATTTTGGTGTCTACAGTTTGCCTCTCTTTGTCTGAGTTTTGGAAAAACTTGAGACAAAGAAGTAGACACCAAATACTTACCTGCTTTATTCGGTGGCGAACGTCACGAACGGTGGACGTTTTAGAAATGGGGACCGACCCCTTTTGACAAAACTTAAAATGGAATTAACTTAGACGGGAAATTTAAAGCGGGACTGACCCGAACAAAATTTAAAGACGAGACTGGCCCAAACAGGAACTCAAAACGGGACTGACCCGAACAAGAATTGAAAACAGGACTGACCCGGATAGAAATTTAAAACGGGACTGGCCCGAACAAGGAATTTGAAACGGGACTGGCCCGAACAAGAATGCAAATGGGATAGAAACGTAAATGGGATAGACCCAAACAGAAACGTAAATAGGATAGACCCAGACAGAAACGTAAATGGGATAGACTCAGACAGAAATTTAAAACAGGACTGACCCGAACAGGAAAATTAAAATTGGGACTGACTAGAGAAGGAAATTTAAATCATGGGACTGACCCGAATAAAAACGAAAGTTATGGGACTGACCCGAATAAAATAAAAATCTTAGGACTGGCCCGAATAAACTGAAAATCATGGGACTGACCCGAATAAGCTTTTGAATCATGGGACTGACCCGAACAAGTTTTGAATCATGGGACTGACCCGAGTAAGCTTTGAATCAGGGACTGACCCGAATATGCTTTGAATCATGGGACTGACCCGAATATGCTTTGAATCGAATATGCTTTGAATCATGGGACTGACCCGAATAAGCTTTGAATCGTGGGACTAACCCGAAAATGCTTTTGATCGTGGGACTGACCCGAAAATGCTTTTGATCATGGGACTGACCCGAATAAACTTTTGATCATGGGACTGACCCGAAAATGCTTTTGACCATGGGACTGACCCGGATAAGCTCTTGATCGTGGGACTGACCCGAAAATGCTTTTGATCATGGGACTGACCCGAATAAACTTTTGATCATGGGACTGACCCGAAAAAACTTTTGACCATGGGACTGACCCGGATAAGCTCTTGATCGTGGGACTGACCCGAAAATGCTTTTGATCATGGGACTGACCCGAATAAGCTCTTGATTATGGGACTGACCCGAAAATGCTTTTGATCATGGGACTGACCCGAAAATGCTTTTGATCGTGGGACTGACCCGAAAATGCTTTGACAATCGGTCAGTGGGATTAAACCCGAGCCTGCCGTGATAAAATTTGTGTTGATTTTTTATTGATGATTTTTTTTTCTTTGCTCTTCTTTTTGACTTTTGAAAATCTTTCCAAAAAATTAATTTGCCCCAGTATGATGAATTTTTGCAATGTGAGTCCAGAGTTGATTCTGTATCGCCATGCTGTTGCATTTTTTGATGAAATTTACTTGCGACATTTTGAATCTGCCTTTGTTCACCGGAGGACTCTTTCCGACACCGATTCCAGTGCGAGGTGTGCTTACTTTCATCTGTGTATGCAATTTTCTGCAAAAGAGAGAAAAAACAAAGAAATTGCCACCATCATTTGATCCGTTTTCCTTTGAGAATCGTGTAAACATGAGTCTTTCAAGGCCTTTATCAACTTTTGCTGCGGCAGTCGATTGAGTTGGATTTCTCACCCTAAGGCTCTTCCGATTTTCAAACTGACCAGGTATGTGCTTTGCCATATTGCGAAGTCTGTGTAGCTGGCTTGGCTGAATTTCAACTATTCCCAAAAGATGATTGAATCCAAGCATACTTTTGAAATAAACCACTGGGATTGTTATTCACCAAAATTCAATGATAAAGAATGAGGTATGCAAGAAAATTCACATGTCATGTAAGAAAGAATATGCACAAGAATGCACACATAACCATTTGTGCTTAAATTCTACAAAAATGCCATAAATGCAAGTAATTTGGAAAAAATGAGTTTCCTAAGAATGTATTTGCAAAAGAATGTTTTTACAAAATGACACAGCTTTAGCCAACGGATGTCATATTCAATTCTCTGGACATTTTTGCTCTGGAATTCAATGTTGGCTGAGGTATGACAAAAATAAGGAGAAAATCCAAATGAAACAAGTCATCAGCTGTTCCTTTTCATGCTTGCTTGCTGCCAAAAACCTGCCTTGGTGCCCTTTCGGGTTTTCACCAAGGTTGCCCTCACCCTTTTTTTTTTTTTTTTTTTTTGTCCTTTCGGATTTTCACCTAAAGAACAAAGAAATATCTCGACCATGATCGACTTAGAAACATGATTTGAAGATTTCTGGCATCAGTAGAATGTACTTCCCTTATGAGATTAGGCGAAAACATTACGGACATCACCTGCCAGTTGATTAGCAAATTTTCTTGATAGAGATACAGCAAAGAACGAAAGCCAGGACTTTTGGGCTTTTGTAATGAGGTCAGGTGGGGTGTTTCAAGAAAAGTTAAGGCTTGAACGCAATTTATTCTTATGAGAGGTGAAATAACCTGAGATTACATCATTTGAAATCATCTTCAATTTCGAATGAAATTGAGGGAAATTTGCCCCAGTTTGATTGAATTTTCTCTCTTTGCTTCTTTTTTTTTTTTTTTTTTGCATTTTCCTCACTTTTTGCATTTTTCTTCAAAGCTAAATTTGCCCCAGTATGGGGTTCTCTTTTCCTTTTCATCTCTTTTTGATTGATTTGTCTTTTGGCCTTTTGCCCTTCTTTTGAACTTTTTCAAAAATTTGCCCCAGTGTAGGGTTTTCTGCTTTTTCTTTCTCTTTCAAAATAAATTTGTCCCAGTGTAGGGTTTTCTTTTCTTTTGATCATCTCTTTTCCAAAATAACTTGGCCCCAGTGTGGGGTTTGCAACTCTCAGGGGCTGCCAAACGAAAATTACTGTTCTGATGGCTCAAAGGGGATAACTAGGGATGAAATGTTTTGATTGGAAAGGAAGATGGCCTGACTTTTACCTCGTCCCTTGCATGATTTCCCAAAAGAAATTTGCATAATCAAAAATAAAGACTTCTTACACATGTCTGATTTGATAGGTTGAGAGAATGTTTGCCCATCCATTTCTTCAAGGATAAGTGCTCCACTCGGTGGCACCTTTTTGAATGACAAATGTCCTTACCAGTTTAGATCAAATTCGTCTTTGACTTCATCTTGCATTGGCAAAACTCGCTTTAACTCTTTGTCCTCCTTCTCTAAAGGCTCGGAGGCGGACCTTTTTGTTATGAACACAGGCCACGCACTTTGATAACATTAGCCATGGCACATGGCGTTCAGTTGCTTTTCATCCATCAAAATCAATTGTCGGTGACGCTGCTTTAATCAATCAGCTTCGAACTTGGCAAAGAAGGGATTTTCTCAATGAAGAGATTTTTCAATGAAGGCTTCCTCAATGAACGAATTCTTAATAAAGGGATTTCTCAATGAAGGCTTTCTCAATGAAGGAATTTCTCAATGAAGACTTTCTCAATGAAGGAATTTCTCAATGAAGACTTTCTCAATGAAGGGATTTTTTATGAAGGGGTCTCTTAAAGAAGAGATTTTTGTCCTTCTCAAAGAAAGGATTTTTCAACGAAGGGATTTTTGGCATTTTCAAACGAAGGAATTTGTGGCCTTTTCAACAAAGGAATTTTTCACGAATAAATTTTTGAATGAATGGTATTATCGGAATCCAGAACAGTGATATTCAAATGGTCAAATAATTCCATCTTTGGCCATCTAAAAGAATTAAAAATTCGGGACAATAATCAAATAAACAGAAAAAACAAATTATGCATTTGATGGAAAAACTAATCAAAACGGAAACAAGACAAAAACTTAGTTGCAAAAGATGTTTTCATTAAGCTATTCACATATGCAAGAAATGGTTTTCGTGAACCTTAGTAAATAACAACCCCTAGATTTACCGAAATTCCCTTCGAGAGGGAAGATACTCGGCCATTCAAATTATGCAAAGCTCCTTCAGGATTTTCAAATTTCGTCATTGGAGGTGGATGCTTCGAAGGTGTCCTTGTGTTCAGGGAAAGGATTTGTACTTATGCTCGGCTCTTGTTCACCTCTTTTCCTTAGCATTATTTCCCCTGCCTCGATCATGTCTTGGACTTTGTGCTTGAGTGCCCTGCAATCGACGGTTGAGTGACCAGGTACTCCCGAATGATAGGCACAAATAGCATGTGGATTGTACCCAGCAGGCATGCCATGAAGGTAGATTGGAGGGGGAATCACACCTATTTTGTTGGCAGCCTTCAATTGCTCATACAATTGGTCTAAAGGCCTGCCTAGGTTAGTGAAAGTTCGGGTACGGCTTTGATTGTAGGTCTGAGTGGGTCGGGGATAGTTGTAGGTGGGTCTATTTGGTGGGGAAAATCTTTGGTGGTAAGGGGGTCGAGGACGAGTTTGTTGAAAGCTTGGTTGAAATATTTTGAAAGGAGTTGTAGGCGGGTTGGCATAATTTGGGCGAGGTCGAGGATGGGTGATATTGGTGTGGTAAACAGGATGAGGGCTTAAATAGTAAGAGTAATGGTTTGAGTAGATAGGGTATTGTTGAGGTCTGGGTCTTGGGACAGGGTTTTGACTCCAGGTGAAGGTAGTTTCCCCCTCTTGCTTTTTGAATTGTTGCTTCTTCCCATTACCTCCTTGGCTTTGCAAAGCTTCCACTTGAGTTTTTAGGGCAGACACATTAACAATTTTTCCAGCCTTCACGAAATCATCAAATTCCTCAAGCTTATTAACAATTGCGGCAAATGAGCATCCAGTCATGCGAAAAATTTCTTCAAAGTACGGCGGATCATGTGCCTTAATGAAAGTGCGTATGATTTCGTCTTCCGTCATTGGTGGCTCGACTTTTGCAGCTATTTTCCTCCACCTCTTGGCATAAGTCTTGTGATCTTCAGATGGCTTCCTCTTTGTCCCTTCCAACGTGGTTCGTGTTGGAGCCAGCTCGCAATTATACTCATACTGCTTTACAAACGCATTGGACAGGTCCAGCCAGGTCTTTGCTTCTTCAGGTTTCAGCTTGGAATACCAGTCGAGTGCATCCCCCTCCAGACTTTCTGGGAATAGCCTCAAAGGCAGATTTTCATCATCTGTTGGCCTACCCAACTTGTTGGCGAACAGTCGGAGGTGTGTCTTGGGATTGCCCGTCCCATCATACTTGTTAAACTTCGGAGTTTTGAACCCCTCAGGCAATTGCACATTCGGGAAAAGGCAAAGCTCATCGTAATCCAGGACTCCTTGCTTGTTCAGCCCCTGACTCTTCCTTATAAATTCATCAAAACGATCAAGGCGCTTAAGCAGCTTCATATCAACGGGAGCGGAAGATTCCCCCATTTCTGGCTTGGTTTGAAAAGTATGGTCCGGCAGGAATGGCTCAGCAGCAGGGTAATAAAAGGTATGTGGCTCAGGTGGTATATTTGAAGTGATTTGGGGTTGTGGACCTCGCATGTGAGTAAGAAAAAATGAAGGATGAGGAGGGTAAGTGTATGGCAAATTTGCGGTGAGATAGGTGAAAGTTTCTTTGGGTGCAATAGGGAATGATGGAGTAACAGTGGCGTGGGCCGAAGGTAGGACAAATGTCTCTTGCTCAGGCTGTCTGGCGGGTACAGGTTCAGGTTGAACTCCACTGCTAATTAGCTCATCATCCAACTTCCTTTGAGCGGCCATCTCAGACGCCATCTCTCCAAACTTGGTAAGCATCTCAGTCAACTGAATCCCCAAACTTGCAGTCTCGGGTTGAGCGGTAGTAGCAGACCTATCTGACTGTTCTGGTTGTGAACTCATGTTTACACGATTCCTTTGGACTTGACTACGGGATCGCGTTATGATGGGGCTTCGACGAGAAGCTATGTTTAAATATTACCTGAGAATTTTTGAAAAATTGCCTTTAGATTCAACCCTCGCTTAGTTATTCCAAAGAAAATAAAGAAAGGGAAAAGAAAAAGACAAGAGTTAGTAGATATCCAGAAAATTCGGATGCATGTCCTATGGGGGAACCCTTTTTGTGCCAAGGGTAGGCCTAGAATGAGGATGCAATCCTCTAGGGTAGGCACTATACCATACCTGATGGATCCGATCAACTCATTGAGTGAGGAGTAATTTTGAAAAATTTGGTCAATTGAAGTGAGAAGAGACGTTTATCAAAATGAGGACATCGTCCGAAGGGATTGATTGCTTTTGATTGATACAAGAATTTGCAAAAACGCACAGGTTTGACCTTGACGAACTTCCTATCGTAGAGATTGGAATTCGTTTTGACAACTTTTCTTAGTGGAGCACGGGTCAAAACTCCAACTGATCAAATGGCTGGATACAATGGATGGTTTTCTCAAAAATCGACTAAATTTCCCAATTTGAAATTGACATTGAAACCCTGATTAGTCAAATGGGTTGAATGAAATTGACCATTTATTTAAAATCGACCGGATTACCCTAAAAAGGGAAACAGGTCAAATGAATTGAATGAAATTTAACTTATCCAAAATTAATCAGATCACCCTAAAAAGGGTAAATTGATCAAATAGAGTGAACGAAACTTGATTTATTCAAAATCGGCTCGGTTGCCCTAAAAATGGGTAAATTGGCCAAATGAATGAAATTGAATTAGTGATTTATTCAAAAAATCGGCCGAATGACCCTAAAAAGGGTAAATTGGTCAAATGAATTAACAATTTATTCAAAATCGACCAGGTGACCCTAAAAGGGGTAAATTGGTCAAATGACCCTAAAAAGGGTAAATTGGTCAAATGAATTGAAGATTTATTCAAAATCGACCAAGTGACCCTAAAAATGGTGAATTGGTCAAATGACCCTAAAAAAGGTAAATTAGTCAAATGAATTGACGATTTATTCAAAATCGACCAGATGACCCTAAAAAGGGTAAATTGGTCAAATGAATTGAACTTCATGGAATGAATTGGCAAAATGGATTGGTTGAATTGTCCGGCCATTGGTTATTTCAAAATTTTTGAGGTGCATTAGTCTATGACCTTCTAAAAATCAAATTTTGGCCTCAATTTATTTATCGTCTCAAAAGGAGGAATCATTTGTGAATTTCTTCAAATTAATGTCCTTCACGCAAGGGATTTTTACCAATTTTTGATAAAATGGCCAAAAAGTGATTATTAGATGCTCATATTCCAAAGATCACTCTATGAAAATGATCGGATCCTACCTTACCTTGTGCACTACCCCTTTGGATGGTACAAAATGTAAACGTGCAAGTCTCCTTGGATTAAGTATCCGAGACGCAAGGTGGTTTATTCCTAACACGGGATCCCCTAAGTGGCATTCCCTTTCTAGGGTTTAATGCATGATGCCAGTTTATTAAAGCGATGTAAATATGTGACAAATATGGCCTAAAGGACATAGATAATGCATCAAGGGGGGAAAAGGTCTAAAATGAAATGTATTTATTGAAAATTAATTATAATGACTGAAATTTAAACATGCGAGTTATCTAGTGGGTAGGCCACTAAAAGAGTGCCAAAAAGGCCTCTTATTGCTAAGGCACATGAATGCAAGCCAAGAAAACAATGAAATAGTTAGTGCAATTGATAGTACACATAACATGTTGGGAGCAATTAAGAAAAGAAATAAAAGCAATGTAAAAAAAAAAGGGTGGAACCCCTTCCCTCGTGCCTAACGTGCTTAAAAGAGGGTGAGGCTGACTCTAACCTAGGAAAACGCTAATATGGATGCGTGAGGCTGGGGTTCACTAATGCGACTAGACTCGATAAGGCTTAAAAGGTCCCCAAGCCTTCAGACCTAAGGGAATGGGTCATCAATCCCAAGACCCTCGGTCGGTGGCTCGAGCGATCCCTTAGGTATTGCTATGGGCGCAGGGCACACCATCCACATACCTAGAGAAATCATTCCTAGTCCTACAAGGTGGTGTGGGAAAGAGCCCACGAAAACAAAAATAAAATGGGATAACATTAAGTAAACGTGCACGTATGAAGTGTTCCCTATTTTGAGGGAAAGGGTTGAGAACCACGCGAGGCTCTAAAGGTGACACACACCCCCCCAAATGCAATGCAAGCGCGAGATAACAAGTAAACATTCATTCAAACATACATTCGTGAGTCGAGGGATTGATTTGATTACGTACATAAGACAAAAGGTCCTAAAAATGAAAAATGCAATCCTAATATCCACATGCCATGCATAGAAAGGGTAGAAAAAGGAAACGAATGGTTAAGTCAAAAATGCTTGGACCCACTTAGGAAGTCCCCAGTGGAGTCGCCAACTGTCGCGCCCCATTTTTGATAAGAAAAATAAATTGTTTGAGAAAGATGTTTTTTTATTCAATTGTGATTGGAAAATGATGTTTTGTGAATTGAAAGGACATGGGTCTCAATGGGACTTGGAAAGCGACGATTTGACCCAAAAAATAGTTTTAAAAAGGGTTTTGAAATGAAAAGTTTGGAGTTGCCACTTGGTAATGATTTAAGGTGTACCAAGTCACCTAAAAATGAGTTTTAAAGTCAAGTAGCAATAAACCCTTTTTAAAACGACTCCTAGTCTACGTAAAACAAAGAAAAAGGTTCGGGAGTCACGTTTGACAAAGGGGAAGGCAAGGATAAACTCCAAGGCACCCCTTTGACCTAGCCAAGGCTAGTTGCGTGACTTAACCCTAACTTTCCTAACCTTCTACCCAGGGTATGTATCGCATGTTGGATTATGCCTATATGAATGCAAAAACGAGAAAATGCAATCCTAAATCCTACGATGTCTCTCGTGAGGTTTTTGGTCCCAGACCACATGAATTGTGGCGGCCAATAAAGGGAAACCTCATGGAGGTCGATTGATGCAAATGGTGACTCAAGTGCAAGTGTGCAAGTGCATGAAAAGATTCATGTATGAAATGGTGTAAAAACAAAGTGTTTGTGTGCGTATGTGTAAAGAAAGTGCACGTGTGAATTTGGATGAAAAATCAAAGTATTAGTGTGTGCGTGTGTAAAGAAAGTGCACGTGTGAATTTGGATGAAAAATCAAAGTATTAGTGTGTGCGTGTGTAAAGAAAGTGCACGTGTGAATTTGGATGAAAAATCAAGGTATTAGTGTGTGCAAATGAATGAAGATAGGATTATAAATATATATGTGAAATTTGAGTTCTACTTGTGGAGTAAGATGAATAAAACAAAGTGAAAAGTATGGATTTGAGAAATGTGGGAAAAAGGGTGATTAAAAGAGCATGGAAGTGAGAAAAAATGAAAATATGTCCCTAAGGGAATGCAACAAATTGGGTACGGGGATGACGCCTAATTTTTCGACTTTGATTTTCCCTCGGATTAGAAGGTAAAACTAGCGTGCTAAGGCTATCGAGTAGCCACACTCGCTCGTTTCCCTTATCGAGAGGGGATTTTCACGCAAATGAACCCTAACTAGCATGAGATGCAAGTCCTAAAGTGAAGGGGAAGGGGTTTGAGGAACATACCAAATGATAAACTAAGGAAAAATGCGTGATATGTGGTGATCATGCACTTAATGAAAAAAGGAAAAAAAGAACCTATTGGGTCTAGCATTGGACTAGCCCTTTCTATGACATCCTACTATCATTAGATTAGTGAAAAAAGATGAACCACAACTAGCGTTGGACTAGTGTGGTGACGTACATTCATTCATCCATTCCATTCATCTATACTACAAAAAGCGAGTAGTCATGCAAATCACCTAAATCATGTAGCACTTATCATGCTCGACTAGATGCAAGATCCTAGTAAAGCATTTAACATCTAACACATAGGCATGCAACCATTACATTTGCTAACTAAAACAAAGGGGAAAGGGAAAATGGACCAAATTACTCGCTACGCCCTATCTATTACAAGCCAAGAGGTGTACACATACCCCATTAATAAAAATCGAAAGTAAATGAAATAAATGAAAGGAAATAAGGAGAGGCTAGAAAAGCAAGTAGACATGCAAATTTCAATTAGCATATTAGTCCACATAGGAGAGAAACAAAAGGGGTAAAAGAGATTATACCTCCCCGTTGGTGATACTAAGGAAGTAAACAAACTCAACTTGGCTAGAGTCACCCAAGAAAAGACTAACTTAGGCTAAAATCACCAAAAACAAAAGATTAATGCACCAATTTAGTGATAAGATATAAACTAAACAATTTGAACCCACCACAACATCAAACTCTCCCTCAATTGCGACTCAAATGAAATCCCATAGTGCATGATTACCAAGAAAGTGAAACGACCCATCCAAATCCCAAAAATAGTAACTACTAAAGACCCAAAAGTATCTTAACCAATTACACAAGTCTCAATGAAACATTTTGGGAACTTTAAAAGTCCATAAGCAAAGAAAAAGTCAAGTAATGGATCTAATTGCAACTATCCTAGGACCTAATTGCAAGAAAATGGAATGTAATTGGGCCACAATGCAACCAAAGGAGACTTGGGGGGTTAAAGTCCAATTTCTAAAGTTATTTTCATGCAAAAATCATGCAATCACGTAGAAGAATTCTGCACTCAAATTGCAGCAAACCATGAAGCCTTCGGCAATCCAAAAAATGCAGCAGTAGCTTCCATTTCACACGCAAGTTTCATTTCAAACCTTCAACAAACAAAACTTTGAACCAACTCCAATCAAAACATAACCAAGCACCTCATGGCAAAGCAAAACTTAGAATTTTTCCATGCAAGTTAGCTAGAAACAAAACCTCTGCAACTAAAACAGAAAATTTTCTATTCGTCCACAACCATTCTCATGCAGTTTCCTTATGCCATTTAGACACATTCATGCAAGCCAAACAAGAAAAAACATGATTGAATTGTTATCTAGACAAAATGTTAGAGCTCAGAGCCAAAAGAAAGAATCAAACGAAAGAATAAAGTTCTGCAAAATTGGTTTCGGCAGGCTGCTGTACATTCATCCAAAATTTTCCCGCAACTTTAAGCTTTCAAATGCAGGTTTCATATAAGACTTCAAACAAAAGCCAGCAAAGACCATCACTCAATCACCATTTAACAACTAAACACTTTGGTTAACATATCACAGCCGAACATGCAACAAAAGGAGCAAAAACGCCCCCAAAAGTTCATGCAACTCAGCCCAAGCTGTGCTGCGTTTTTAATTTTAAAAAAACAAAAACTCACTTTCGTGTTTTCTGATGTAGTCCAAATGCAAGGAACAACCTAGACAACGAAGGTTTGGACTGAAGGAATAAGATTACCAAACATTACCCCTACTGCTGTCTAACTCAAAAACCATATCCAGTAAGCATTAATCACAACACAGACAAGAAAAACAGCAAAGGGAAACGCGCGGGTGAACTTGCAACCTGCTAAATTTGTTCAAAAACAAAAAAATTCGCCATGGATGTCAAACTCACTGCCCCCATACAAACATGTTGCATCCGTCCCCAACCCAGCAAAAACGTGCAACTCACATGCATTACTATGGACATACAAAATGATGAAAGTGACGACCAGCGAACGAAGTTTCAGAAATTGCGTGCTATTTTCTGGTTTTGCTCTTATTCATCATACAAATAGCAGCCACAAACTCAAACAACAATTCATGACACCAGCATTAAAACTGAACCTCTAAACCCCCTCCATGATCATCATTAAACAGAGCCCAACCACAGATCAGTTCATGCCCAAAACAAACTGAACAGAAATCATTCAAAGTTGAAAACTTTCATTAATCCACTTTCGGCTAAAACCCAAAATGCAAGCATCTTTAAAAAACAAAACAAATTGGAAAGTCATGTAAATCTGATAAAGGAAAGAAAAACTACAATTTGCTGGGCTTGCTTGTCATGAACAATCGGCCATGAAAATTCAAACAAAGACATCTTGAACTCATGATAAAAGAAACACCACCGAAGACTCCCAAACTATGGTCCATGCGTTCATCAATCGTAAATCGAACATTAATGACAGAAAAATCTAATCTTGGCGTGAGTTTGTGATTGAAGTACCTTGGTGCAGATCTGCCGAAGGCAATGGGGGGCTGAAATGACGATGATGGAAGCTCAACTTCAATGGCTACTGCAACTTTTCCTTCCTTGCTGCCGATCTCGTTCACTCTCTCCCGAAATCTCTTTTTTTCTTCCGTCAAAACCCTCTCAAACCCCTGTGACCAAACTCAGAATTTTTCTCCTCAGAAACCTCGTAGCCTTCCCCGTAACCTTTGTCTTTCCTCAGCCTATTTTCCTCATATCTTTAGCTCACCAACTCTCTCCGCCTTTTTCTTTCTTTTCCTTTCTCTCCCTCCTGCGCTCTTTTTTTCTTTTTGCAGTTGCTCCCCTCCTTTGCGGCTATCAACCTCTCTTGGCTTTTATATGGAACATCAACCCTAAACTCTCTCGGCCATCTCTCCTAAATTGCAGCTAAGGAGCTGCCCTGAGTCCTTCCTTGCAAGCTGCGACCAAAACGCAGCTTGCAAGTCGCGTATGCTATATTTTTTATTTATTATTTTTTTTAAAATAAATTAATAATGAAAAATGAAAAAGATAAAAACAACACATTAATTAACATTGGCTAGCAATAAATAAACTAAAACAATAAACGACAAAGAAATGCAATTTTCATTTTCCTTTTTCTTTATTTTTCTCATTTTCTCATTTTTTCTTTTTTTCCCTTTTTCAAGAAAACATTGAACTTAAAATCAAAGCAAACAATTAAAGCATATTTTTTAGTGCCTTTTCCATTTTCCAAATTTTATGTTAAAATTCTAAAAAAATGAAATAAAGCTAAAAATGAAATAAAAATGCTATATATAAAAAAACTAGAAAAATATCCAAATGAAAATTATGGAATAAATAGATATAACTATCAATAAAATAAAAATGGCTCAAAATTTTGGTGTCTACACTTATCATTTGATTTATGACATCATTGAAAAGAAATATTGTTAAACCGATTTGATTACTGATTTTCTGGTTACTCGCTGAGCTTCTAGCTCACCCCAAAAATATTTTATTCCCCTGCACAGGGCTTAAGGCGAAGGCAGGACTTGTTGTGCTTATTCACGTGAATGGATGACCTATATCTTGTACAGTTTTGGATTTGGAATCATTTGATGTATAGTTGGGAATTAGTTTCCGCTGCATTTGTGACATGTAATTATTGGAGACTTGGATGTATATTTGTGGACCATGTGATGTATATTTGAGGTTTATTCTTGTAATTCATTTGAGGACTTTAGTGAACGACTGAGTCCCGGCGAGAGCCGGGCAGGCGGCCCGCCGAACCCTCTGGTTCGCCTTAGGGGAAGGTGGGGTCGTCACACAAAGTTCATCATAGTCCAGCACTCCTTGCTTGTTTAACCATTGACTTTTCCTCATAAACTCATCGAAACGGTCTAGGCGCTTGAGCAATTTCATATCAACAGGAGCAAAAGATTCTCCTATCTCTAGTTTAGCTTGGACAGTATGGTCTGGTAATAAGGGCTCTGCAGCAGTGTGATAAAAAGCATGTGGTTCAGGGGGTATATTCAAAGTGACTTGGGGGTGTGGACCTCGCATGTGAGTAGGAAGAAATGAAGGATTAGGAGGGTAAGTGTATGGAAAATTCGTCGTGGCATAGGTGAAAGTTTCTTCGGGTGGAATAAGGAAGGATGGAGTAGAGGTTGTTTGAGTCGGAGGTATGACAAATGGTTCTTGCTCAGGTTGTCTGACGGGTACGGGCTCGAGTTGAACTCCGCTGCTGATAAGCTCATCAATCAATTTCCTTTGGGCCGCCATCTCGGTAGCCATCTCATCAAATTTAGTAAGCATCTCTATTAGCTGAACCCCTAAACTCGTAGTCTCAGGTTGAGCTATAGTAGCAGACCTATCCGACGGTTCCGGTTGTGAACTCATGTTTACACGACTCCTCTGGGCTTAACTATGGGATCGTGTTATGATGGGGTTTCGACGAGAAGCTATGTTTAAATATTATCTGAAAATTTTGAAAGGAATCACCTTTAGATTTAGCCCTTGCTTAGCTTTTCCAACAAAAAAATACAAAGAAAAGGAAAAAGACAAGAGTTAGTAAATATCCAAAAAATTCGGATGCATGTCCTATTGGGGGGCCCTTTTTGTGCCAAGGGTAGGCCTAGTATGATGCAACACCTTCAAAATGGGACTCGTGACACAAACCTGTTTTTGACAACAATCCTGTATGAGTGCAAAGATAGATTGATTTCATTGATAAGCTTGCCAACATGTTTACATCATGTCACGAAGACGATTCCGCACAAGATTGCCAAAATTTCTGAGCCTATCTAATACAAAATCCCTAGTTTCTCTAGCATATGGTATGATGACTTGCAAATTCCTTGTATATTTCTTGAAAATTTCCTTTTATTTGAAAATTATTTGGAAAATATTATTCTATACCATCTTACTAATCAATCACCCTAGAAAAATGCCAATGATCATAGGAAATTAGGGTTTTCCTTTTCGATTTCAAATCGAAGTGAAATAGGGTTTTTCGTGTATCCGTAGTGTAATTATCCGGTACGGAGCGAGAATCAAATTTCGTGCTTAAGAGTGACTTTTAGGTGAGAAATAATATGTGATTAGAAGCAATGATATAAAGTTAGTGAATAGGAAGAAAAAAACCCTAGTACGTGTGATTTAAGAAAATTGGCCCGAACCGATGGGTACCGTTTGTTACCGAGTGAGTACACCACTTGACCACCACTTTATTACCTTAATCTCCTTGTTTTAGTTGAGCTAATTAGCTCTTAATTAACCCTTAAGCCAGCCACCATTATTGACTAAGGAAAAGAGAGATATTTTGGTGGACATATTTGGGATTAAGCCATGTGTCACAAATCCAACCAAGGTCTTGACCAAGACCTTTGACCAAGACATTTTCCTTCCTTTTTATCTTCTTCTTGGCTCCATTTTCTTCCATTTTTCTTGAGCTTGGCCGAAATTTTAGGGGAGGGAAAAAACAAGAGAGAAACCTTCAACTCCAACTTCAACTTGTGCTTGAATCTTGAGTTCCAATCAAAGTTTGTACCAACTACTCCATAAAACTTGCTCACTAAGGAGATTTAAAGGCTTTGGTGGAGTGATTGTGGAGAGGAAAACTCTACACTACCATCTTTATTGAGGTATTGGCTGTCCCTTATCTTTGGTGCTTTTATTCTTGCTCAAGTTGCTATACAACTCAAGTTTTGATTAAATTGGTAACTATACAAGTAGTTGTGATGATTTTGGGTGAATTAGTAAGGTAGGGTTTTGTGTTGTTCAGCCATGTTTCTTCTTGTGTGGATGGTATATAGTGTATACAAGCTTGTCTAGGAGGTTGAGGTGGTGAATCAAGCCAAAAATAAGAAGATTAGCATTCGAGTGCATGGATTTCTTAAAATTCCAGAAATGAAACTTATGACTGCTTGGTTCTGCCCGGTTCTGTTACCCATAGTTAGAGGCCGAATTGGCCTTAGCACAAAACATGAAAGTTGTAGATAATGATATTTTATAATAGCTTACAAATTTTCATCTCAATCGGAGTAATATAACCTGTAAAAAGACTGAAATACCCTTGCTTCCCTGTTTCTATCCGAACATACTACTCAGCTTCTGTAATTGGTTGTTTTGACCAGGAATACTACTGATTTGGCTGTCAATGTCTTCTCAATACTTATAGCCTTGTATCTTAGCTTTCAAATGGCTTTGGAATCACTTGAATTGGAGTTGTAGGTGTTGAGATATGACTGAATAAGTCAGGACTGCTGCAGTACACTTTGACCTGGAAAATCTGGAGTTGTTTTGGTATATTTGACCTAGTTAGGGTGAGAACTTGACTGAGTGGTCTTTATCAAAATTGTAACACTCTGTCTTAGCTTCGAAACGGTATAAATTACATTCCAATCCGATAAGCGTAGCGTCGGATGTGTCCGTTACGCAAAACCCGTCAAATCTGTCTTTTGTTAAGTTTCATTTCCGCATTTGTTATTAGCTCGATTTCTATACTTGTATTGTTTTGAGCCTCTAGAATGGCTATTGAAATGAATTTGTGTTGTGGGTAACCTTGGTTTGATTGAGAAAAAGAATGAAGCCATAAATGGCTGGAAATAGGAAAATACAAAGGGCGTGCTGCCCAAATTTTTGCTCGAGGGCTAAGTTTCTATTTGAACTTGTATATTTTTGTTTGGCAAATACTATAACCGTTTTTCCATCTTAAAACATGATACTTCTTAAATTAGAAACTCCAAATGTTTACTTACTCTTACCAAATAAAGAGGAATGGTATAGGGTTTTCTTGGGTATTTTTGTCCTCTCTCTTTTTCATGAAGTCTATAATATCTACTTGAATATGAAATGATTTTGAACCATATAAACGATTCCGAAAAAAGTATTTCTTAGCCTATCTAGTTGGACTCTGACTTGTCTTTGGTTCAAGTGTTTACATTAGAAAATTTTATAATCCTTTTGAGTTTGGTTTTACATTTGGTCTACGAAACCCTAACTATTTTGTCTACGGGTCAAAATGTCCTCATTTCACTTTAAATACCTAATTGTTTGTGCTAGATGAACTGAAATATTCTGTCTCGTTAACTTTAGGTTTTCTCGGTGACTAAGGATAATATCCGGAAGGATATTTTGCAAGTTGTTTTGCATACATAGGTGAGTGTTCCTTGTTTGCTATATTATTCTTGACTCCATGACTTGTGTTATTGTTTGATAACGTGTTAAGTACTTGCAATGATTTTCAAAACAAGTTTTCTGGGCGAGTGTGTACTGCATCGCACTCGACCTAAATACGTATGAACTTTTCAATGATTTAATGATTCAGCGAATGATTAGTTGTGCATGAATGTAAGCCTTCTGGCTGAACTGGGCCTTGCCCTTCGTTACCGATCGACTCGAGCCAGAAGCGGACTCGGTCGGGCGATATGGTGACGCTGGGTGTGAACGTTGGTATACTCGAGTATTTACCTTGTAGGTTGGTGGAGCCTGGCCAAAGGCCAGGAAAGGGGTGAATGAAACGAAAGAACGAACGAGGGTTTTACTTACAAAAATGCAATCTTCAAAAGAATGAAGGAATAAGGGGAAATGTCAGGAGAACGAACGAACGAACGAATTTACGGCTCCCAGTGAGCCCGTATCCTTTTAATGAATGTGTTACTATCGCTTTCCGTTGTAAATGTTTCTTGAATTATTGATATTCCATGTTTCATGTATTGAAATGATTCTTTGATTATGTGTTCAGAACCTCACTGAGCTTTTAGCTCATCCCTTTAGTTTTGTTTTCCTTAATAGGGGATGGCGAGCAGGATGAGAGCATAGACTAGGCTAGTCTAGTTCTTTTGTTTTTTTTGTTTTTTTTAATGGTTCTCGCCCCAGTGCTTGGCACGGGCCGGACGTACGAAGGATTGAGAACTTTTGTATATTCGATGTACATACTTTCTTTTGGGTTGGCAATGTATATAAGTTCCGTTTTAAGTTTTGGATCGTTGCCCTATTTATTCTTGTGATTTTATTCCGATTTCATTTAAAAGGATTGTAGTGAACGACTGAGTCCCGGCAAGAGTTGGGCAGGCGGCCCACTGTACCCTTTGGTTCGCCTTAGGGGAAGGTGGGGCTGTCACATATGGAATTCTAACATGTTCAGTTTGATCATACAATTCTCCGCATTTCCTTTTCAGCTCTTGACGCTTTTCTCGCTCATTTTCGTACAATTGCTTGTTTTGCTCCGCTATTCTCTTGTATGGTTCGACAGACTTACTTAACTGCAGAATTTCCTTGTCCTTTGCTTCGATAATAGCTTTCAACTTTTTCACCTCCTCGGCTAGTTCATCTTGTTGTCCTTGTGCAGCGGATCTTCTTACCCAGTCCTCGTATTGTGGAGTCGTCAAACCCTTTTGCTGGAGTTTCAGGACGTATTTAAAACACTCGTCATCAGATAATGTCGCCCATGCTTCAATAATCCGATCTTTCATAGGGAATTGGTTTGGGCACGTTTCTTCATTAAAAATGATAGTAATCTCACTCACATCAAGTGCAGGCGGCACTTCTTGGGTACGTCCTAACTGTCTGAGAAAGTTCTTTGGGGTGTATGCGGTGATTCCTTGGGTACCCCGTAAGAGAACAAATTCGGATACCTAGGTGTGAAGAACACGTTTAACACAATTGGTCCAATCCAATACCCATCTAATATTTTGATCGGTCACATTCTTCAAGAAATCCACAAACTCAGATGCATTACATGGCAGACTATCTCTATTAACCCTCTTGTGATGTGTGACTATCCAGTTGTACGCAGACATTGGTAGACTCTCAGGAATAGATGATCGTCTCATGAAGTGCTCCATAACCCATACATGTAAAATCCAATTTGAACCACAAAAGAACTTTTTTCCTCTCTGACAGGTAGTGCAGGTTACGAAGATATCGGCCAAAATAGTCGGAATAATAGAACACTGCTTATCTTTTACTCCTAGGAACAGGTCATACAAGATTTTAGTGAGCTTAAAGGCTATCTTTTTGTCTTTTCTAGGGAAAAGATAGGTTCCAGCCATAACCAACCCATACACCCAAACTCTTTTTCGTTCCCACATTTCCTTGGAAGTGAACGAGATATCTCCTAGGTGTCTCTCAAATCCATCCCTTAATGCGAATTGATCAAATAAGAACTTTGCCTCTATATTTTGGTCCGACCCTTGTATTGCTGATTCCTTTAACCCGGTGAAATGACAAAATTCGGCCTTGTTAGACACTAATGGAAATATCACGGCAGTTCCCTGAATCGGGAAATTGAGAAATCCAGCGACCTCCTCAATTGTTATGGTCATTTAATTTTTCCCTAGTCTAAAAGCGGAACAAGTGGGGTCTCATAGATGCACCAAAGCTTCTACCAAATAGCCATCGGACTTAATGTCCTTGAAATCCTAGATGTGTCCTAATCGAGCGGCTATTTGGTTAATCTCACTGGGTGAAAGCAACGTGGGCCATCTTTGTACCTCAATCGGTACTACTAACATCTGTTGGACTCGGCGAGGACTTTCCATCTAGAAACAAAAAGCTGGTATCAAGTACCTTACCTACAGGTCCCACTTTTCTGGTTAAAACATGAATTTAAACGTGCAAATCCCAAGATAGGGTTAAATACGCACGGGAATGTAGGGCTGGCTTATCCCTATTGTGGGATTCCCTACATGGCATTCCCTCTAGGGTTTATGTATGATGCCAATTTATCAAAGCAATTAAATATGCAATGAAACCATGACCTAAAATGGAACTCTTTGTACGCCAGGGTGGGCCTAAAATGAAATGTATTAATGCAGCAAATGCAAGGCATTGAATTTAAACGTGTCACATCAAATAGGGCAGGCTCCTAAAGAGTACCATGCCAGGACTCTTATTTTCTAGGGCTTATGAATGCAATAGAGACAAAACCAAGAAGAGTTAGTTTAATCAGGTAAATACACATAACACATTGTAGCAAAGCAATACGAAGAGATAAAACAATAAAAGGAAAAGAGGGGTTGGATCCCTCCCCTCGTGGATAGTGTCTCTAATAAGGTGAGGCAGACTCTACACTAGGTAAACTATCATGGATGCATGAGGTATTGGCTCACTAATGCATCTATACTCGATAGGTTTTAGGTCCCCGAGCCTTCAGACTTGGAAACCAAAGGTCATCAATTCCAAGGTTCTTTTTCGGTGGCTCGAGCGATTCCCCAGACACTACTACGCACACGTCGTGTCACGGCTACATGTCTGAGTGAATCTATCAAAATCCTCAGCTTTCGACTAAAAGCTAAAGGCTATTAACCCAAAGCTTAAAATGGAAGGTTAAGTGACCCCTCGGATCATGCTACGCACACGTCGTGTTGTGATCACACGTCCAAGTGGGTCGCCTAATCCTAATAGGGAAGAGTGGCGTGACAAGCCACTAAAAGAAATATAAATGATGGATAAAATAAAGCGTATGCACGTATGCTAGTGCTCCGTTTAGAGGGGAGGGATCGGGAACCAATGCGAGGATCTAGGGTAATATCCCCCCATCCAAATGCAATGCAAAGCGCGGGATCACATAAATAAATCATCCATCCATCAAATCAATCGTACACAAATGGGTGAGAGAGTGAGTTGATACGCGCAAAATAGAAAAATCCTAAAAAAAGAAAAAATGCAACCTTAAACATCCAAATGTGATATATGAAAAGGTTAAAAGAAGAAAAAGATTGACTAAATCAAGTTTGCTCGGACTCTCTAAGTCCCCAGTGGAGTTGCCAAGCTGTCACGCCCCATTTTTGGAAAATCGAAAAAAAAGTGTTTTGAAATCATAATGTGTAATGTGTGTGAAATATGTGAAGTGTGTGAATGTGAGATATAAAGGAAAAGGCCATGGGACTTTTAAATGCGACGGTTTGGCCAAAATAATAATCTAAAAAGGTTTTTAAACGGAAAAGCAGGAGTCGCCACTTGGTATTGAGTTGGGGTGTACCAAGTCACCCAAAAAATAGTTTTTGAAAAAGTGAGGTAAAAACCTTTTTAGATGACTCCTAATCTATGAAAATCAGAGAGACGCGTTCGGGGGTCACGGTTGATAAAAAAGAAGGCAAAGACAAAGTCTAAGGCACCCTTTTACCTTAGCCTAAGTTAGTTGCGTGATTTAGTCATAATTTTCCTTAATTTCTAACCAAAAAATGTATCGCATTTGGATGCGTCTAATATGAATGCAAACCTAAATCTAATGATTGGTTCGAATGGGATAAAATATCTCTTTTGAGGCTCGATTGGTCCTAATCACATAAGTTGTAATAGCCAATGGTGAACCTCAAAGAGGTCACGAATAAATGCAAATGAATGCTCGAGTAATAATGAGGAAAAAAATGAGAGTGTGCGAAAACGTCTTTGAGTGTAAAAACGAGTGCTAGGTGCAAGTGTACAAAGTGCAAGTGTGCAAGTAGGTGTGTAAAGTGCAGGGGTGTAAATGGGCGTATAAAAGTGCATGTGTGCAAATGAGGGAGAGTGTAAGGTGCAGGTGTGCAAATGAGTAAGTAAAATGTAAATGTGAGAATGTGCAAAAGGATAGAGTGGATAAAGTGGTAGTGTGAAAAGTTGGAACGTATAAAGTGAGAGTGTGCGAAGTGATAATATGCCTTGGCAATGCATGAGCCCTAAAAGAATGCAAGCAAAACGGGTACGGGGAGACCCTAAATCGTGATTTTTAATTTGCCTTTTGGTTAGAAAGAAAACAAATGTGCTAAGGCTATGTGTAGCCATACTCGTCTGTTTCCCTTACTAGAAGGGTGACTCCCTAACCTATGCAAGCAAATGAGCTAGTCTAAAATGAGAATACAACCCTAAATGGGTAAGGGAAAGGTTAGGAGAGCATGCAGAAATGATGAAATACTAAAATAAAAATATGCATGAAGTTGTAGTGAGGCATGCAGGTATGACACTTGCGAAAGGGGGACGGCCCTATTGGGTCTAGTATTGGACTAGCCCTTTACTAACGCTTTCTCACAAGTGTTGGACTTGTGAGCTCGAGGGGAAGACCATGACTAGCATTGGACTAGCCACGGTAACGTGCATTCCACACGCATAATCAGATAATAATACTGAAAGCAAATAGACATGCAAGGCATATAGTTTCACATAGCATGTAGCACATAAGCATGCTTATCTAGATGCAGAAGCCTAGGGAAAGCAAATTAAACACATAGGCAGGCAAACACGCAAGCAAAATGAAGCAAACAAGAAAATGAGCCCTATCTAATACATTGGGGAAGCCTAAACAATCTAGAAGGGGGAAAACTTAGAAAAGTAAATCCTAACTATTACATTGGCTAGCTAAGACATGTCTTCAAGAGAGGCGCCAAAACCTAGCTATTACAAATTGGGGTTCAAATGCCCTCAAATGACTTGCCAATTAAAGAAGGCGAAATAAAAAGAAAGCGAAACATGCAATTAAAACATTAATAAAATGAAAAGAGAATTAAAGCATGCATATTCACACAAAACATGTTGGAGCACGTAGGAGAAATAAAATCAAGGAGATAGAGATTACCTCCCTTGCAATGGTAATGAAATGAAGGAAATATTAGCTTCAAAACAATAAAAGGGTCAAGGCACCAATTAAATAGTAAAGTATAAACAAAATCACCAAATCCCTCCCAATTGCAACTTAAATGAAATCACATAATGCATAATTTCCAAGAAAGTAAATTATTGATCAAATTTCTAAAATAGAAAAACTACCAAGGACCCAATTGCAAATATTAACCAATCACTCCAGCCCAATTAAAACATTTTGGGAACTTCAAGGGTCCAAGAGCAAAGAAAGGGTCAAGTAATGGTTGAAATTGCAATTATTTTAGGACCTAATTGCAAGAAATTAGAACATGATTGGGCCTTTGTAGCATAAATAGAAGCTAAGGGGAGTAAAGTGCAATTTTTGAAAGCCATTTTGCATGCAAGTTCCATGCAAGAGCCATGAAACAAGCTTCTGCAACCGAAGGAGAAATCTGCTGCATTTTAGTTTACAAAACTCATGTCCCAGACAATCTTTGATCAAACTTTTCCAACAAACACTCAAAAACTTAATCTAAGCAACGTGGCACACAATTTCAACATTCCAACAAACCAAAACATAGAAGGAAAATCACACAAATGCTGGAGAAATTTCCAGCAAGCATTCGGCATGATTTGTTCATTTTCCAGCAAGGTGTTTGATCATAGTTCAAGTATGGCAGACTCCAAACATACAAACTCATCACCAAAACCTTCCATTTCTTTCCCTTCAACACCAGATTGAGCATGCAACTCAAGTGTAAAGGTTGAAAGAGCAGCCACGGAGAAGAAAACAACACACACAAAAAAAATGTAGCAGTTTTTCCTTTGCTGCGAATTTCGCAGCTTCAACTCGCGTACGTTAAATGCTGAAAACATTGCATTAAACTCTCCATTTATTCACCAAACTCACACATATCTCCAAACCTCCATCTGTCACTGATCAAACATAGTTACCTCCCCTCCAAACTATTCCTAGAAATCCAATCCAAGGCAACGGGATAATAATAAAAAAATGCAGCGAAACAAGGAGTGAGCTTGCTGTAAGCAATTCATGCAACAAAACTTTGAACCAACTTCGATGCAATTCTTGTAAGAATTTCCATGCAAAATTCACAGGCGTGGTTCTCTTGTTCTTGGACCAGAAATCAACAACAGAGGGAAGAAACCAAAATCCTAGATTTCAATTAAAATTCCAACATTCGAACAAATGCAGACAGATTCAAAGGGAAACAGTGCAAGCCATTTTTCTTCACAACCCATCCAATATTTCGAAAGGACAGACCATGTAAATGTCCTCCCTTTTCAAAGCTAACATCTTGATACTAAACTGCAACCTACGAACAACACCAAATGGACCTCAAACTCTACAACACTGAACATGCAAGGTAACAGCAAAAGTCGACAGCTTTGACGCTATAGACAAACATAAAGAAACACGATCTAACAGATTTAGGTTCATAGAGTTCCAATCACACACATACATGCTTGGAAAACTTAAAGAATCAGCACCTGAAGAAAACTCGGGGTTTAAAGGAGAGAATAGCTTACAGTGGCCTCTCTTTTGTTGAAGATTCGGACTGAAAATGGTGTGGTGGAATGATGACCGCTTCTTAGGAGATCAGTAGCTTCAATAGGTTCTTGGATCGCCGAGGAGGCAGCACCAGATTTCGTCTTCCTCCTTTGCTCTTCTGCCTTCCTCTCCATTTTCCTAGGGCTTGGGAACCCTTAACACCAGCTATGCGGAAACCCGAGAGCTTGAGAGACGATCGACCTCCACAAAAAATTTGCTGCAACCTTGAATCTCCTAAGTTTCTCCGTTGCCCAGGTCTTTTCTCTGTTTTCTTGTTTTTTCCTCGGTCTCCCTCTCTGTTACAGATTCTAGCCGTCACTCCTTCTTTTGTTTCTCTCAGCTCCCCCCCTTTGCCATCATCAAATCCTCTGCAGCCGTCCCACTCTCAACTATCTACCTATCTCAAAACCTAGCCTTTTCTCTCAGCCGTCATCCGATCCCCCCAACTCTCCCAGAACTCTCTCTCTTTATATATCCCCCAAACCCTGATCCTCACGGCTCTTGATAAATCTCGGTTCACCACTTTTTTATGGCCATCCGATCGCTCTTCATTCCAGATGAGAGCCAGCTAGGATGAAGTCAAGGTAATCCAAGGGTTAAGGAAACACAATGGAAAAAACGGCAGAAAATGAACCTAATTCACCCCCCCTCTTAGGTTGTTTTCAATCCTTACAATTGGTATCAGAACTTTTAGTGGAGTTACTTGAGAAAGAAGCCCTTGTTTTTGTATTTTTCCTTGGAGGTTTGAAGGTATGAAGCTAAGAAACTTGCTTCTCTTTCAATTCTTGCAATTTATTGGGCATATGACTTGAATATGGAAGTTTTGTGGCTGGTTTCATGGATTTATGATGTTGTTGAAATTTTTCAGTTTTTAATTATATTTTCCAGCCATGAATTGGGAGTTTATATAGCTTTGATTTGGATATGAAAGTTTGGATATGAAGATTTCTAATTTTGGTATGAAATTTTAGCTTCAAAATAGGATTTTCCAGCCTAGGGTTTAACTTTTTCAGCTTGAGTATATGATGGTTATATGCTATGTATATGCTTGATTTAGTGAGTTGGTGGCCTGGTATGTATATGCTTGATTTGAAGCTATCTTGTGGTGAGAATGAAGCCTTGAAAATGGCTGGAAATTAGGAAAAAATAAGAGGAAATGCTGCTGAAATTTTGTTTCTCTTTTTCTTGCGATATGAGTGATGGTTGAGGGTGAATTTAGAGCAATTTTGTTTTCCTCTTGCATATGATTTTACTCAAAACACTTGTTACAATCTATTTCTTTGCATATGTGTTAGTTATGAGCCAAAACAAAGAGGTTCAAGAAAAGAAAAAACCTAGTTTTTCCAACTAATAGTTTGCTGGAAAATTTTCACAGGAAGCCCTACGTCACTTTGGAAAATTGACTATAATTTTGTATAGGAAAGTCAGAATTGAATTTCGTTTATTGCGTTTGAAACTAGACTCATAGGGATTTTAACGATATAAAAATTAGGGGTTAGTTCAACTCCTATAAATACTAGAAAATTTGCAAATTTTCCTAAAATTTGTGACTGTTGTATTTTTGCGCACATGATAGTAGCGAGTTTTTAACTGAAATTTCACTAATCTATGATCTGAATTTCTTGAAGGTGTCTGCTAAGGTATGTTAGTGTCTGGAGTTTATTTTCTAATGGTGTAAGTTTTGTGATTTTTTGACCTACGGAACTCATGTTATACTTTTTCAAAGAATGTCACCAAAGCTGAAAATTTTATAAAATGGATTGAGTGGGACTTGGAAAACATTTTCTAAGTTTTAAACCTTATTTTGGTGAGATTTTGGATACTTAAATTGCTCTCCTCACTTTTAGAATATATTTAGATTTTTTCTTGATTTGCATCTTCAAATTTGCCCTTGAACCCTACGTGTTTGAGAGGCCATCTTGTATAGGCTTGTGGCTCGTAGTTGAGCCTAAATACGAACTTTGTTCACTTAAACTTTAGATGGTTGGACCAGAATATCTTTATTTTGGTTGTTCTTAGGGTTTGTTGGTGAGCACAATCATAACCCGGGGATGAATTTTTGACTTTTACTCTACCGATATCGGTGAGTGTTTGTGATGCCCCCACTTCTCCCAAGGGTATCCGCGAAACGCCTGCCTAGCTCTCGTCAGGACTTGATACAAGTCAAATTTAAACTTAAAGATAATTAACCAATAATAAAAGTCAATATAAAGAACAGTCGCTTCGTTATATAAACATTCAAATCTTACATCACAAGTTTTCAAAAGGTACATCTGTGAGGAACCCAAAAAATTTTTCTTATTTTATCTTATTTTACTGGCTTATTTAATTATTTATTGACCCGTTTTCTCTGGATAATTTATTTCAATCATTTTAAATCCATTTGAGTGGAACAATGTCTCTCCTATGTTTTAAAACATCACGTTAGAAAATTTAATTTTTCGGAGGCTCGTTTAAGTGAGGAATAACAAGTACACGTTTTTCGAGGCTATATTTGAATCGAGAATGTAATAATCTTGGAGAATTAATAATGAATAATAATAAACCAAGAAAAGTTAATTGAGAGATTAGATGTGAGTGAGTTAAAATTAAGTTTATACCGCCCACGCGTCGATAGTTTTCTGAAAGACGCGCTGGTACAAATTAATTGGTGATTTGAGGAATTAATAATAGACTCGTGTGAGGACTCATGTTTTTATTTCTAAAATAGTTATTTTATGATTAATTACCCTAGTATTAGTTAGTTATATTATCATTATAAGAATTTATTATAAATTAACCTTTATCGCGAGCGAGTCGGAAGTTCGTGTTTTCACGCGCGCGACTAATTGATGGACTTTAGAAATTTATTTTTGGACTACTGAGAATGAATAATTATAGGACTAAAGGAATTATATTTGGAGGTTTAGTGCACAAGTGAAATAAATCCGAGAGAAAACGAACACGAAACGCGCGCGTGAGACACTACTAGGAGTTGACTTTTTCACAAACTTTGGCCCCAATTTGTCAAGCTTCCAAAAGAAGCTTTAGTCAGCTTTAGTCATCAGCCATTTCTCTCTCTCTTCATCCTCAAGAGCTGGCCGTACCTTCAAGCAAAGGAAGAAGAGCAAAGTTCATCCCATTTCACTTCCATGTTTGCAACCTTTTCACTTCAAAATCCTTCACACAACACCTAAACAACTTGGAGAGCAACTCAATCTTGGTGGAGGACATCTTTCTCACGATTTTTCTTGGGCTTTAGAGGTGTAAAATTTCTGATTTCACTCAAAGGAGTAGGAGATAATCATCCAACTATCTAACCTTGGCTTTAGTGGGTTGATCTTTGCTAGGAAGCTTGTAGCTTCATTATTATTGTTGTTGTTGGATTTAAATGGTTGGAGTGGGCTCTATGAAATCCCACCTTGATGGTATAGGATTGATATGACGATGATGAGTGTTGTTTGTGTTAGTTATATGATAAACAAGATGAGATTTGTTGGAAAAGTGAAAGGAAAACCAAAGGAAAATTGTATAGGAAGAGGCTGAAAATCTGTCCTGTTTTTCTCGAAGCTTTGATTCGAATTTTTGATGCTCAAATGACCTTGAATATGATGTAGATATGTTGCGCAGGATGTGTGGAAAGTTTCCACTGAAAATCATTTGATTTGGTTGGGTAAAAGTTGAAATTTAGAAAATTTTCAAATCTAGAAAACGGTGTCCAGGTATTCTGGATAGGGCATCTTTGAACGATCATAACTCTCTGTTCAGATGTCAAAATCAAGTGCCGTCTATGGTTTTTGCAACTAGACATCCGTAGTTTTCTAACTGTGCATCATGCACCTTCTAATTCGAAGTGAGTCATCTATAATGATTAATCAAAATCAGCTGCCCTGTTCTGTCAATCCAACCGAGAGGAAGTTAGAAGCTGCAATTTGTGGCTCCATTTTCTCTCATTTTCAAACCGAATTTCAGAATGATTTATTCTGATGTAATGTAGCATTTTGAATCTATTTTCCAACGCCACTAACCATGCCCAATTTCAGGTTGTATTGAGTGAGATATAGCCCAATTCCCGAACTGTACCAAAGCTGGAAAACCCTAATTTTGGCTAGCCGGATGGCCTAGTTTGACTTGGGACATGTTGTTTCGAAAATTCTGATGTCAATCACCTACCAAATGTATATTAGATGTTTCTTAGACTTTAGTGTCACCAATGAACCAAATAGGAGTTGATTTTATTGGGCAAAATGTTTGAAAAGGGAAAAGGAAACAAGAAGACAGATTTGTCTTCGAAATTCCTTAAACTTTGGTAGTTTTGTTAACTATCTTTCCGTACGAATTTTCAAATGAAATTTGATAGAAAAGTAGCCCTCCTATGGAAGTTGAATTGTACCAATTTTGGGGTCATTCTAAGACTCTTTTGATATACAAACAAGATACCGAAGTTGTTCTTCCAAATCTGGAAAATGGACCGAACAGTTCTTAATTTTAACCAACTTTGAGCTGCTATATCTTGACGCTCAAAACTCCGATTCTAGTTCTGTTTGTGTGTTTAAAACTTTGATTGGAACTCTAATAGTTCTGCAAATTTCAGAGGCTAGTTCACTTTCTGTGAATTTTACCGAATTTCTAAAGTTTGCCAAAAAACCAAGATTGAAACTGTCTTGTAGGGCGAATCAGCCACTTTAAGCTGAAATTTGAGTATTTTTCATTTAGAATCTTGGAAAAGTGTCTTCTAGAAAATTTTAATACTTTGAAACTAGTTTCTAAGGTGCTAAGTTTTCCAATTTTGGACCTACAGAGTGTAAGATATGATTTTTCAAACATTGCTCCTTAAAACTAAAATTTTTGAACTTGAAGGGAATTGAGTTTTAAGAAACTCTTCACTACCCTTCGATATTGAATGACCATTTTAGACATGCCTTTATGAAAAAAATCGATTTTTCCTTGCAGTATTAAACACCACTTGTGAACCTTGAATTTTGAGCAAGTAAATCTCTGGGTTTGTTTGGATTATAAGTTATTTGGAATATTTTTACTGTAGCACTTTTTGTGACGTGATGTATGTGAGATAAAAAGGTAATTGAGAAGATAAAAAGGTGTATTAGAAATTGTAATGATGATGTAAGCAAATAAAATTTGGGAAATAATGCTCAATCCAAACAAACCCTCTATTCCATGACATTTTCTTAAATTGTACAAGTGTACGATCTCTTTTGTTAACAACAGACTTATAAGTGATAGTGTGTGATAGTTAATTATTATTTGTTCAGGCACATAAGGGGACCTTCAAGAGGATCTCACAGTGGACGCCTAAACCCTCAATTGGGCACTACTTCCTTGTTTTTAATTAGTGAGTGTCAAGTGCGTGAATAAGTGCTATGTGCTTAATTGTTATTAGTGATTGGGTATTTTGAAAATGCTGAGTCGAGTGTGTACTTTATCGCACTCGTTCTCATTTAAGTGAAGTGTATTTGAATTACTTGAAGTGAATTACTTAAAATGATTATTTAAGTGAAGTGTTTCAGTAATTATTTATGCTATGAATGCATAAGTCGATTGGAGTGAATTTTCTCGACTCTCAGTGATAACAATGGGGACGCCCAAATCTCATCGGCCGACCTTGCGACTCGAGCCGGCATGGGTTTGGTCGAGAAGCTTGGTGAGCCATGGAAAAAGTGTATAAGCGTGATCTATTGGAGAGATCTCGCTTGGCATATTCTAGTAGTATCGCCTTATATAAAAGAAGAACGGGCCCAGCGCTGGGGTATGTAATGGTGAACGGGGAACGAGTAAGTGAAATTTCTATGGACTAAATACCAACCCAGTTGACGGAGTGTCATCGCGGGAGGTAATTGATCGAGCAGTGGCAAAGCAAGTGGAATTTAGCTCTTGAGAGCTCCTATATCCTTGATTTGTTTCTGTTTATTTTTCTCACTCGAATTGTTAGTTACTTGAATACTACTGTTTTATTTTCTAAATTGTGTTTGCTACTTGGATTACGTGCTTGCATGTGTGTTTCTTGGCCTCACTGAGTATTGGCTCACCCTATTAGTTTGTTTTCCTTAACAGGTTGAAATTGGGAGATTTTGGGAAAAGCTGTCTCGGTTATACCTTTGATTGGAATCTTGGTTGTAAATGTTTAGTCAACTTTTAATGGTTGTATTTTGGGACTTGATGTATCTTTTGAGAACATGATGTAAGATTTGGATATTTAGTTAAGGAAGTGACTTTTCTTCATCTAGACTTGTATTATTTGGTATATGTCTTTAAGTTTGAATGGAATTGTCTTAAGTCCTGGCGAGAGTTGGGCAGGCGTTCCGCAGATACCCTTGGGTTCGCCTTGGGAGAAGTGAGGACGTCACAGTTGGTATCAGAGCCTAGGGTTCAGATCTCTGTAGTGTATCCTAAACTTGAAGTTTAGGATGCCGGATTGTGGGACTGGCTCAAAATTTAAGTAACCGTTTGTGGGCTCCTTGTGAACAGTTTCAAAAAAAAAAGTCCAAAAAAATTTTCTTATTTTATCTTATTTTACTGGTTTATTTAATTATTTATTCACCCGTCTTCTCCGGATAATTTATTTCAATCATTTTAAATCCATTTGTATGGAACAATGTCTCCCTTATGTTTTAAAACATCCCGTCCGAAAATTTAATTTTTCGGAGGCTCGTTTAAGTGAGGAATAACAAGTACACGTTTTTTGAGGCTATATTTGAATTAAGAATGTAATAATCTTGGAGAATTAATAATGAATAATAATAGACCAAGAAAAGTTAATTGAGAGATTAGATGTGAGTGAGTTAAAATTAAGTTTATACCGCCCACGCGTCGATAGTTTTCCGAAAGACGCGCTGGTATAAATTAATTGGTGATTTGAGAAATTAATACTAGACTCATGTGAGGACTCATGTTTTTATTTCTAAAATAGTTATTTTATGATTAATTACCCTAGTATTAGTTAGTTATATTATCGTTACACGAATTTCTTAGAAATTATGCTTTATCACGCGCGAGTCGGAAGTTCGCGTTTTCACGCGCGCGACTAATTGATGGACTTTAGAAATTTATTTTTGGGCTACTAAGAATGAATAATTATAGTACTAAAGGAATTATATTTGGAAGTTTAGTGCACAAGTGAAATAAACTCAAGAAAAAACGAACACGAAACGCGTGCGCGCGACACTACTAGAAGTTGACTTTTTCACAAACTTTGGCCCCAAGTTTCCAAGGTTCCAAAAGAAGCTTTAGTCATCAACCATTTCTCTCTCTCTTCATCCTCAAGAGCTGGCCGAACCTTCAAGCAAAGGAAGAAGAGCAAAGTTCATCCCATTTCACTTCCATTTTTGCAACATTTTCACTTCAAAATCCTTCACACAACACCTAAACAACTTGGAGAGCAACTCAATCTTGGTGGAGGACATCTTTCTCACGATTTTTCTTGGGCTTTAGAGGTGCAAAATTTCTGATTTCACTCAAAGGAGTAGGAGATAATCATCCAACTATCTAACCTTGGCTTTAGTGGGTTGATCTTTGCTAGGAAGCTTGTAGCTTCATTATTATAGTTGTTGTTGGATTTAAATGGTTGGAGTGGGCTCTATGAAATCCCACCTTGATGGTATAGGATTGATATGACGATGATGAGTGTTGTTTGTGTTAGTTATATGATAAACAAGATGAGATTTGTTGGAAAAGTGAAAGGAAAACCAAAGGGAAATTGTATAGGAAGAGGCCGAAAATCTGCCCTGTTTTTCTCGAAGCTTTGATTCAAAATTTTGATGCTCAAATGACCTTGAATATGATGTAGATATCTTGTGTAGGATATGTGAAAAGTTTTCACTAAAAATCATTTGATTTGGTTGGGTAAAAGTTGAAATTTCGAAAATTTTCAAATTTGGAAAATGGTGTCCAGGTGTTCTGGATAGGGCATCTTTGAACGATCATAACTCTCTGCTCAGATGCCAAAATCAAGTGCCGTTTGCGGCATTTGAAACTAGACATCCGTAGTTTTCGGTGTATCATGTACCTTCTAATTCGAAATGGGTCATCTATAATGATTGATCAAAGTCGGTTGCCCTGTATTGTCAATCCAACCGAGAGGAAGTTAGAAGCTGCAATTTGTGGCTCTGTTTTCTCTCATTTTCAAACTGAATTTCAAAATGAATTTTTCTGATTAAATGTAGCTTCTGACGGAGTGTCATCGCCGGATTGTGGGACTGGCTCAAAATTTAAGTAACTATTTGTGGGGATGAAAATTAGAACCTAAGTTTGAATTAATGGACAATTAGGAGTCTTAATCCTGTGAGAGATGTGTGGGATAAGACGAAATGATCAAATCTAGTTTATTTAGTATACCTGGACCCATCTAGCTTTTAATTTTAATTGTAAGTTATGAAAGGCAATGGTAGTATCGAGCTGGCTCGGGAGTGCCTTCCGGTGGCCCACTGTTGAGAAAGGCCTAAGGGAGTTCGTTGAAGATATAACCTAACTCGCCGAACTAGGAGTCTATGACAGCCCCACTTTCCCCTAAGGCGAACCAAAGGGGTTAGCGGACTGCCTGCCCAGCTCTCGCCAGGACTAACGGTGCAGTTCAGAGCGATCTATTGCGTTCCAGAACTTATAACGCGCGTAAACAAGGCAAAAGGGCAAAATAACCCAAAATAAAAAAAAAATGAAATTCGGAGTCGACCATGAATAGTAACCGACCCGTCAGAACGCAATCAAATATCAAACAAACATTCATATCTTGAACGTTAGCAATTACAATCCAAAGTGACATACAAAAGTTTTCAAAAGTTAATATATACCCGGTTTGCCAAATTGAAAGTGAAAACGACCCTAAAGATACATTTAGGGTTTCACTTCATATACAATACAAAAGAGATATACATCTAGTTCATTCGGCAATCATCTATCAAGATTCATTCCAAAAAGAGTCATATTCCTGTAAGGAAAACAAAAGGAACGGTGTGAGCTAATTGCCCAGTGAGATACTATCACTTACGCAACCAAGTGCATATAAGCATCAAGCTTTCAATCAATATAATAAAAATAAACAAAGGCACACGTCAAATATGGTGAGAAAAGGATACAGATGGCTCTCAAGAGCCCTTTCCTCGTTTGCATTTCTTGATCGGACGTCATTGACCCTCCGTCAATGTTCAAAAGTAACCAACCGTAGACTCCACTCCTTCCACCTAACATCCCCCTACCGGGCCCGAACTCCAAACACTTGCACTTTGGTATTACTCGAGTATACCGGAATCGAGAGTCTCGCATACTACAAGATTCCATATAACTTTACCCAAGGTTCATTAATTGGCACGACCAAGCCCTCGCCGGCTCGATTCAATCAACTACCAATGGGGTTGATGTGACGCCCCGGAAAAAAATAGGGTTTTCATTTTATGTATATTTTGTTGGATGAGCGGAGAAACACAGCTTTTCAACTCGGAAAAGAAAAGAAAAGTTTCGAAAAATGGCAGTGGCCAAATCCGGCCGGAAATTCGGCCAGTTTCTGGCCGGATAGCTGGCCGGATTGCCCTGCAGTTTTGAAAAAATTTTGATCAGCCTCGGCCTTGTATCCGGCCAGGAATCCGGCCGGAAATCCGGCCAGATTCTGGCCGGATTGTGACGTGTCACAGCCGGTCAGCTTTGACCGGCTGCCTTTTCTTCCTTCTTATCTCATTGTTTTGGCCAAAATATCTCATTTTTTCTTCCCTGGTTCATCCGAGCTTCATAGAGAGAAATACTCTCAATTTTCCTAGTTCAATTTTTGGCAAATATCTTGAGTTTTAACCAATGATTTTGCAAACTATTTCACACAAGGGTGCACTATGGTGGTGTAAAGCTTTTGATGGATTGGGTTTTGAAGGGAAGCTCTAAGTTGGTAGCTCTCTTGCATTTGAGGTAAGTTGAATAAACAAGTACCTTTTGGTTCTAATATTAATTAATCTAGGGTTTGTGATGTTTAAATATGTTATATTGTGGAGTATTTCATGGGTTGAAGGAATTGATGGTGAATGGTTGATTTATTGGGTATTTTTCTGATTTTATATGAAAGTTATGATTAGTGTTGGATTGATGAATTGAAATGGTGTTAATTGAAGCTTTTATGCGTTAATTGTGATCATTTGCGGAAAATTATGCTTGTAGTGTGATTTCCGGTTGTTAGGGTTTCAATTTGCGGAATTTCCTAATAGTTGGTTTATAAGCTTTTAATTGGCTTGATTGAGGGGCATTGTGGCCCTAATTGAGTATATTTACTAGCTTATTGTTTGTATGTAAAAATGGAGTTGAATTGAGATATATTTGGTATTGAATGGTAAGTTGGATATGTGTTAATTAAGGGGAAATGCCGTCCCATTTGTTGGAGAATATTTGATTAATTTGAATGTGAGTGATCTTGACTAGTTTTATGGAATTCTTATGATTTGGAAATTGGGATAATAAGGTTCCATGTTAGTGACATTTCTAAACTTGGTTTAAGTTCATTCATCCTTGTTTTGGCCTGTGCATGATTGGTATAGGCTAGTCGGATTTCTAGCCTTAATTGTGATTAGTAATGGTTGTATAAAAAGGTTGGTTCAAGAAGAGTAAATTTAGTTTTCCCCTGTTTCTGGACTGAACTTGGACTGTCATTTTCTCTGTACTGTAGACCGAACCAGCTTTTGCTCAAAACATGGAACTTGTAGATATATGAGTTAGCTACTTGCCTGCAAAATTTCAGATTGATTGGACCTCTGTAGCTTGAGAAATGACTGAATTTCCCCTGACTGCCTATCAATCCTGTTTTGCGGACAGTTTTCTGTCCTCTCCTAGATTTCGATATTTGACCCTGGAATTATACGTTTTGACTTTGGAAGTCTTCATAAGAAATGTTGGCATATGTCTTAGTTTCGTAATGCCATAAGAATCGTTTCAATCGGATAAGCGTAGTTTCAAATGTGATTAAAATGCCAAAAGGTGGCAGGAACTTGTTAAGTTAGAATTCCTTTTATTTGACCTGCTATTTGTAATTTAGGACTCCGATTTGAACAAGCCAATGAGGTACGATGGATGGTTCCTGAGCTGTGTTTGGGTGAGTGAACCTTAACTATTACTCCGAAAGTTACTTTCGAAATAATTCTTGCATTGATTACACGACTGCATCTCATTGTGTATGTGTGTGTGCCATAACATTTTGGCTCCGATGAGATCTTGGGAAAATCTTGTGCTTAGAACCAACGTTTCCACTACTGTTTATGCATTCTTGGAGCACGATGGCTCCTTGTTTCTGTTTATCTGATTACTTGATCTAAGGGAGCGTTGGATATTTAAGTACAAGGATTTCACTGGCTCCAAAGAGCAATATACGCATCTTTGATCACTGATTCATGACATCATTTATATGCACTACTGTAAAGTTTATTTGATTATTGATTTTACTATTCACTCGCTGAGCTTTTAGCTCACCCCCAAATGTTTTCTTCTCCCCACAGGGATCGAGGCAAAGGAAGCGCTTGTATTACGTTATGTGTTTAACCGGATGGCTTGTAACTTGTATAGTTTAGATTTGGATTCGTTTGTGTAATTGTTGGGCTAGGGTGACTGCTTGGAATTGGAATGGATGGACTATACCTTGTACGGTTTGAATTTGGATTGCCTCTTATGTAATAGCTGAGTAGTAGGGTTTGTAATGGATGATTGGACTTGAATGGATGTACGTGTACATTCCACTGCGTTTGTGATATGTAAATTTTGGAGAATGTGATGCAAAAGTTGAGTTTTATCTTGTAATTTAATCGAGGACTGTAGTGAATGACTGAGTCCTGGCGAGAGCTGGGCAGGCGGCCCGTCGACCCCTCTGGTTCGCCTTAGGGGAAAATGGGGCTGTTACAATTGGTATCAGAGCTTAGGCTTCAGATCTCTGTAGCGTATCCTAGTGTTAAAGTTTAGGATGTCTGACTGTGAGATTAATTTGAATATTATGTGAACGAGGAGCTATTGTATCCTAGTGGTACAAAGAAATTGATTGTTTGAGAATTCCTTATTTGGGACTTGAAAAAAAAAATTGAGGAATTAGATGACTAGTGAAAGATTGGACGAATTTGAATTCTATTTGTCGCGCCCCATTTTTTGATGAAATAAATAAAATAAAATGGTTTAAAAATGTATTTTGTGATTTGGAAAATGAATCGTGATTTAAAAGAAAAATGGGTCTAAATGGGGGTTTGAAAATGCGACGATTTGACCCAAAATTATAGTTTAAAAAGGGTTTTTTGAAAAAAATGGGAGTCGCCACTTGGTAATGAGTTAAGGTGTACCAAGTCACCTAAAAAATGCACCTTTAAAGAAAAATAGGGAAAAGTAGTGAGAAACCCTTTTTAAACGACTCCTAATCTACGTAAACCAATGAAAAAGGTTCGGGAGTCACATTTGACAAAGGGGAAGGCAAGGATAAAATCCAAGGCACCCCTTTGACCTAGCCAAGGCTAGTTGCGTGATTTAATCGAAGATTTTCTTGTTTTAACCAAAGAATTTATTACATTTGGATGTGCTACATGAATGCAAAACCCTAGACCTAGGGGTATTGGGGGAAATTTCTCTCCACAGGTTGAGTGGTGCCAATCACATTAATTGTGAAGCCCAATAACGATCCTTTGAAGAAGTCACGAATAATGCGAGTGGGATGTAAATGAATGGAATGCATGTATGCAATGTGAAGGCATGAGTTTGAAAAAGTAATAATAAAAAACAAAGATGCATAAGTGAAAAATGTGCACGTGAGTGGGCAAGGTATGGTATGCGCAATGGTAATATGAAGTGCATGTGTGTAAGTGATGATAAAAAGTGTTAGTGTGCAAGTGAAGGGATAAAAAGGTGTACGTGTGCAAATGAGACAAAAGTGAAAGTGTGCAAGTGAATGGATAAAAGGTGTACGTGTGCAAATGAGAGGAAAAGTGAAGGTGTAATGATAGAGTGGATGCATGAACCTAGGGAATTCATGCATAATGGGTACGGGGAGACCTAAATCGTGACTCAATTTGCCCTTTGATAGAGAGGATACAAGCGTGCTAAGGCTTAGAAAAAGCCACACTCGTCTATATCCCATATTTAAGGGGACTCTCAAGCAAATGAACCCTATAACTAGCATGAAATGCAAAAATCCTAAAATGGAGGGAAAGGGGGTTCGAGGTGCATGCCAAATGATAAAACTAAGAAAAAATGCATGAAATGAAGTGAAACATGCAAACATGTACTAATGAAAAGGAAATGGACCTATTGGGTCTAGCGTTGGACTAGCCCTCTATGAGTTCCTACTAGCGTTGGACTAGTGGAACGGAACAATGAACCACAGCTAGCGTTGGACTAGTGTGGTGGCGTACAAGGGCCACAACTAGCGTTGGACTAGCGTGGTGACGTGCATTCATCCATCACATTCATTCAAGGCTATGGAAAGCGAGTAGGCATATCAAAATTCATAAACACGTAGCATGTAACACTTAGCATGCTCGACTAGATGCAAGGCCCTAATAAAGCAAGTAACATGTAGCACATGGGCATGCAACCAAGCTAATGAACCTATTACATTCACTAACTAGAACAAAAGGGGGAAGAGGGAGAATGGACCAAATTGCTCGCCAAAACCCTATCTATTACAAGCCAAGAGGTGTACACATACCCCATAAAGCTTAAATAAAAGTAAAAGCAACTAAATGCACGCAAGGAGGTAAGGAAAGCGGAGTAGGCATGCATATTCACATAACACGTAGGAGCACGTAAGGTCAAATGTAGTGCAAATGAAGGATAGAGTGTACCTCCCTTGAAGCGACGCCCTAACGTAGTGAAATTACTAACTTACCCTCCAAAATAATAAAAAGGTCAAGGTACCACTTAAATTATCAAATAATCACATGAAACAAAAATTAAATATGAAAAATGAAAGTTAAACACTAAATTGAGTCAATTAAAGTATTTACATAGACAAACCAACTATGTACAAAGCAATTAATGCAAGAGGGACTTAATTAGAAGGACATGAAAATTTCTAAAAGAGAGTAAAATAAAATACCAAAATTGATGAATTAAGATGAGACCCATAAAAATCAAATGCCAAAAAATGTGTTTAGAACACAAATCCAAGCTAAAAATTCTATTAGAACTTATTGAACCTCAAAATGCATCCTAAAACTCACTAAACGCCTTACCCAAAATCATGTCAAAGCAAACCAAAAGCAATTAAGATAAAATTGATTAAATTATTCAACTAATTGGGCCATAGCAAGACAAAAGGGAACTTGGGGGTCAAAAAATGCAATTTTCTGAAAGCTTTCCATGCAAACTCATGCAAATCAACGTGAAATGGCCTGCAACAAGAAAACATTTCTGCAATCAAGAAGATCAACGTAACTTGCATTTTCACATGCCGATATCAGCTTTAACACCCAAACTTGATCAAAACCGTTCAATCAAAACATCTAGAAACCTTATCTTAGCAACATGCAACACAAATTCAATATCTAACAATGCCAAACATAGAAAGAAAATCATTTAAATGCTGGGAAAGAAACTAAACAAAACAGCAAACATTCAGTAACTGGATTGTTCACTTTCCAGCAAATACCCGAATAGGATTCGAATGTTTTAAACTCCCAACATGCAAACTCAAACTTTCATACCCTAACATCCGAACTCTAAACTAAACAAACAAATGTTCAACATTTAAACATGCTACAACTAGCAAGAGATCATGAAAGTGCTGAGAAAATTATTCACCAAGGAGCATGCAAATCTGGAAAAAGCAAGTAAGATCAACGATATTCACTTTTGTTGTTAGCACAGCAATTTATTCACAAAACTCAACCTATTCTAATGAGGCCTTTATGCAAGATGTGAAGAGAGTTTCTGCAACAACAAGCTTCGATAAATCATGAAGACTTTTGGCATCAAAGTCAGCTGCAATTTTCTTTTCCAGCCACAGCTTATCATGCAAACCAGATTTTTGGCCCAAATACAATGCTTTGATTAAACATTCTTCATCTCAACATCACAACCTCAGAACTAAGCAACAAAACTTCATGATAATCACAAACCAAAGACCAAAAATTTGGGAAGATATCATACCAGAAATCTGAACGTAAGTGCAGAAATGGTTTCGGCAGCCTGTTTGTTTGCTTTTCAACAAGGTGTTCGATCATGGTTCTAGTATTTTAGACCCTAAACATGCAAACTCAACACCTAACCTCCTATTTCCATTCCCCCAAAACAGATTAAACATGCAACTTAAGTGGAAAGATTTGATGTGCAGCTATGGAAAAGAAAACGGAACAGGAAATGCAATTCCTTTTGTTCTTTGTTGCGGAAACTTTCTGCAGCTATGGGTTCACGTAAATTAAAGGCAGAAACATTGCATTGGACTCCCCATTCATCTACCAAACATCAATCTCAGTAGTGAAGAAACAAAAGAAAAAGAGCAAAGAAAGCATCAACGCCCACTACAATTTTGAACCCAGAAAAAATCTGTTTCTACAATTATTTCAGTCCAAACCCAATCTACTCATGCGTAAGAAGAAAAGAGAAAATTCAGACAAGCTTCACAACAGTCCGTTCATAATCACATGACTCTCATAACATTGCCCCAAAGCCAGATAACCTGACCGGGTTGCCAATCACAGAAGTGCAGAAAAAGAAAAACCAAACTCGCAGCAAAACAAAATCTAGCATCGCAGCAAAATTTCAACCTTTCTGGCATGATTTTACAAGCTATGGGCAGAAGACAAATGAAAGGCGTTACCTTTATCCCTTTCCAGAGGAAAGAACAGGATCTGGGCTGATGAACTGGGCGTCCTTGCGCAGCCTAAAAGCTTTATCTTCCTCGGCTGTCAACGTTCTTCTTTAGGTCCGCAGTACTCGTATTGCTTGATGAATCGAAGATGATGATGGCGTTGGGGCTCCTCCTCCTTGCTGCGCCACCTCTCTCTAGTTCTCCCTTGGTTCTCCAAATCCTCCTCTCTTGCTCTTTCTCTCCTAGCCACTCTTCTCACAGCCGTTCAACCCCCCAAGAACTCCTGCCGTTGTCTCCCTCTTTTTGCTCCTCTCCTCCGTTGTCCAGAAAAATCCTCTGTTGTGTTTTCCGTCCCCACGAACTCTCCCTCTCACTCCTGGTTTCTAGTTTCTTACCAACCTTAGCCGTTGCTACCTCCTTCTCTCGCCCTTTTCTTTTTCGTTCCCCTTTCTGTTTAGTCGTCACTTTTTCTTCTTTTGCCTTTTCTTTTGCTCTCTTTTTTTTGTTCCGTCAATCTCTTCCTCCCCAAAAACTCCCCCTTTGCGGCTGGCCCTCTCCGTGGCTTTTATAGGTTAGAAAACCTAGAAACCTAGCTACCCTTTTCAACCATTTGCAGCCGAAACCCCTCAGGCCCTTCTGTGCAAGCTGCGCTTGCAGCTTGCCGCGACTGGAAAATGTTTTTTCCTTTTTTTTTTTTTTTTTTAAAAAAAAAACAGAAATTGATAATAATAATAAGAACAAATAACAAAACAATTTAATTAACATTGAATGGAAAATAAATGAACTAAAAACCACAAATTACAACTTCCATTTTTTATCGATTTTCCTTTTCCATTTTCGGCACTTTTCTCTTTTCTTCATTTTTCCAATTTTAACTTTTAAAGAAACCACATCTAAAACGACTAAACACATATATATTTCTTTTTTCCTTTTCTTTTTTTCTCCTTCTTTTTATTTTTCACTTTTCTTTTTCCCTAAAAAACATTGAATTTAAAAGACTAAATCATATATTTTTTTTGAATGCTTTTCTTTTTCTTTTTCCTTTTTCAAGAAATTCCATGATAAAAACTTAAAAATAAAAATAAAACTAGAAACTAAAAACTAAAAAGCGAATAAAACTAACACTATACAAATAAAAAAACTAAAAATAGAAACTAAAAATAATAATAAAAAAAACATGAAATTACACCAAAAATTTGGTGTCTACACTATTATGTTTGTAAGCGTGGAAGGAATTGAGGTGATTCCTAGTACTGGCCATGGCCATGGATAAAAGGTGAGATGTGATAGTCAAATTTTATGAGTAATGATTTTGAACTGAGATAAAAGGTACCAAAGGAGTAAAATGCATTTTCCGCCCGCATACCTTCTACGGAAATTTTGTTTTGGGATTTTGAAGAAAAACTAGGATGTACTAGTTTTATTTGTAAGCGATGATTGGAAATGGGATATATGCCTTAAATATGTGTAATTTTCGATTTTGGTAAAAATGTGAATTTTACTTGAATTTCAAATTTGAAAATTTGTGAATAACTGATGAGTTATTGAATTTTGTACATGATGGGTTGATACAAGGTTACGATTTGCTAAACTTAGTTTTCCCCTTGATTGTATGTTGGTGTATTCTCACACTTGAATTTGTCCATGCTTTACACGAAGAACTATATATCCTGAATTTTCGAGAGAATGGCAAGCTTATGTTTAATAATGTAAATCCTGAACTTGATAAAATTTCTGATTACTTTAAATACTCTTCTTATGTTTTAAAATTCTTGATTTTCAAGAAGAGTGAGCCAATTTTTAAAATGTACGGACTGAGGAACTTCAAGATATAGGGTGACTGTATTCAAGAGTATAAGTTAGTGTGAATTGATTTGGTTTCCATTTGACACGTAAGTTAGCAAGTTGAACTTATTTCTTGGGTTTGAACTTGGAACTGAAACTCTAACTTGGAGCCTGGTTATTTTGGGGATGAGGGTGCTCTGACTGGTGGCTTGTTTATTAAAGATTTTGAACTTCGAATGGATAACCTTTGGTTTCAACTTGTGTATGGATTGATTGGATCTAATTTCGTGAAGGCGTGTGATCTGATTGAAAATAGTGATGTCTGGACCCTTTGGCTTAACTATGGACTTAGAAAGGGTGGTGCACGCTGGGAGGCCTTTTGTACCCTGCCTATATGCAATACATAACGTATTGGTCTTGTTTTGTGACTTTTAACTCAGGTTATAACTTTTGATATATGTAATAAATCATGACCTGATTTTAAATGTTTTTGCAACTGGTATACGTGTTAAGTTCTTTCATGCTTAGTTAATCCTTTTCCTGCACTTATAGATTTCTATTAAGTATGGTAGCAGGACTAGGAGTAAAGGGTTGTGACCGAGGGTTTAGCCAACTCCGTATTCATGGGAGAAATTGATGGACAGTTTCATACAATTTAATAGGTCCCTAGTACTGAATATGAATCGAAAATAAACCCGAAGATCAGATCTACTAGTGTATAATGGATTAATCTAGTCGGAAACTTGGTGAAATTTCCTTGTGCGCCACATATGTTATGGTTGGTTCTGTGCCAATATTACAACCTTAGGAAGTTTGAACTCCGAAAGTATTGTACTAGGTTGATAAGAGAACTCGAACTGCCTGAAACCGATTAGACTGAGCTTACTTGAGACTTGAACCTGTTTAGGCTAGTGTGCCTTACGTACCTTGATGGACCTAATTTGACTGAATATATGGAATGTGAACTCGAATCTTGTGACTGCTTAAGAATGTGATTTGCTGGGCATAAGTTAGACGAGTGAGTTCTTAATTGTACTGGTGCTCCATGAACCTAAAGCATTTGACCCTGCTTTTGAACCTCTTTCTATTCGTGCTTCATGAACCTGAAATATTCCGTCCTGTTTTGAACCTATTTGTTTGAAATCTACTGTTACCCTACTCGTGAACTTACTCGTACTCATATGGTTGTAGACCGGCTACTACTCTTCTGTAGCGGTTGAACTGAACCTCTCTGGTGGGGCATTGCCTGTTGTGTTGTCCAGCACCGCCATTCTTCTGGCGAGGCATGCCTGTTGTGTTGTCCATCACCACCAGAGATGGAATTATGAACTGAGGTTCTCTGGCGAAGTTTAGCCGATGTGCTAACTTGTTGTGTTGTCCAGCACCGCCAGGGACGAATACATGAACTGAGGTTCTCTGGCAAAGTTTAGCCGATGTGCTAACTTGTTGTGTTGTCCAGCACCGCCAGGGACAAATACTTGAACTGAGGCTTTTGGTGAAGCATAGCCGTTGTGCTAGCTTGTTGTGTTGTCCAGCACCACCAGGGCCAACTTACTGAACTGAAATTCTTTGGTGAAGCGTAGCCGTTGTGCTAGCTTGTTGTGTTGTCCAGCACCACCAGGGATGAATTTTCGATCTAAAGCTTTGCTATATCCTGAATTTCTTCCGAATGTCTGGGACTTTACGTCCGACTTCAAGCCTTTTGCCTGTTTTATCTAATCACTTGATTAACTCCCTAGCAAATCATGACCATTTGATAAGTTGGATTGGTGTGATATTTAGTACTTGAATTATAAGTGATTATTTGATAAGTCGTGCTTTACTGGATCATGAATTACGACAAGTGAGATTGGAGTGATTCCTAGTATTCGACCGACTTTGGGGACACTAATTGGACCTGGTGTATACAAGTTGGGGTAGGTTGAATCCTACTGCTTGATTGGTTTTTGAGCGATATCTTGACCGGATATATATGAGTTGGAATGTCGAGGACGACATTCTTTTAAGGGGGGAAGATTGTGACGCCCCGGAAAAAAATAGGGTTTTCATTTTATGTATATTTTGTTGGATGAGCGGAGAAACACAGCTTTTCAACTCGGAAAAGAAAAGAAAAGTTTCGAAAAATGGCAGTGGCCAAATCCGGCCGGAAATCGGGCCAGTTTCTGGCCGGATAGCTGGCCGGATTGCCCTGCAGTTTTGAAAAAATTTTGATCAGCCTCGGCCTTGTATCCGGCCAGGAATCCGGCCGGAAATCCGGCCAGATTCTGGCCGGATTGTGACGTGTCACAGCCGGTCAGCTTTGACCGGCTGCCTTTTCTTCCTTCTTATCTCATTGTTTTGGCCAAAATATCTCATTTTTTCTTCCCTGGTTCATCCGAGCTTCATAGAGAGAAATACTCTCAATTTTCCTAGTTCAATTTTTGGCAAATATCTTGAGTTTTAACCAATGATTTTGCAAACTATTTCACACAAGGGTGCACTATGGTGGTGTAAAGCTTTTGATGGATTGGGTTTTGAAGGGAAGCTCTAAGTTGGTAGCTCTCTTGCATTTGAGGTAAGTTGAATAAACAAGTACCTTTTGGTTCTAATATTAATTAATTTAGGGTTTGTGATGTTTAAATATGTTATATTGTGGAGTATTTCATGGGTTGAAGGAATTGATGGTGAATGGTTGATTTATTGGGTATTTTTCTGATTTTATATGAAAGTTATGATTAGTGTTGGATTGATGAATTGAAATGGTGTTAATTGAAGCTTTTATGCGTTAATTGTGATCATTTGCGGAAAATTATGCTTGTAGTGTGATTTCCGGTTGTTAGGGTTTCAATTTGGGGAATTTCCTAACAGTTGGTTTATAAGCTTTTAATTGGCTTGATTGAGGGGCATTGTGGCCCTAATTGAGTATATTTACTAGCTTATTGTTTGTATGTAAAAATGGAGTTGAATTGAGATATATTTGGTATTGAATGGTAAGTTGGATATGTGTTAATTAAGGGGAAATGCCGTCCCATTTGTTGGAGAATATTTGATTAATTTGAATGTGAGTGATCTTGACTAGTTTTATGGAATTCTTATGATTTGGAAATTGGGATAATAAGGTTCCATGTTAGTGACATTTCTAAACTTGGTTTAAGTTCATTCATCCTTGTTTTGGCCTGTGCATGATTGGTATAGGCTAGTCGGATTTCTAGCCTTAATTGTGATTAGTAATGGTTGTATAAAAAGGTTGGTTCAAGAAGAGTAAATTTAGTTTTCCTCTGTTTCTGGACTGAACTTGGACTGTCATTTTCTCTGTACTGTAGACCGAACCAGCTTTTGCTCAAAACATGGAACTTGTAGATATATGAGTTAGCTACTTGCCTGCAAAATTTCAGATTGATTGGACCTCTGTAGCTTGAGAAATGACTGAATTTCCCCTGACTGCCTATCAATCCTGTTTTGCGGACAGTTTTCTGTCCTCTCCTAGATTTCGATATTTGACCCTGGAATTATACGTTTTGACTTTGGAAGTCTTCATAAGAAATGTTGGCATATGTCTTAGTTTCGTAACGCCATAAGAATCGTTTCAATCGGATAAGCGTAGTTTCAAATGTGATGAAAATGCCAAAAGGTGGCAGGAACTTGTTAAGTTAGAATTCCTTTTATTTGACCTGCTATTTGTAATTTAGGACTCCGATTTGAACAAGCCAATGAGGTACGATGGATGGTTCCTGAGCTGTGTTTGGGTGAGTGAACCTTAACTATTACTCCGAAAGTTACTTTCGAAATAATTCTTGCATTGATTACACGACTGCATCTCATTGTGTATGTGTGTGTGCCATAACATTTTGGCTCCAATGAGATCTTGGGAAAATCTTGTGCTTAGAACCAACGTTTCCACTACTGTTTATGCATTCTTGGAGCACGATGGCTCCTTGTTTCTGTTTATCTGATTACTTGATCTAAGGGAGCGTTGGATATTTAAGTACAAGGATTTCACTGGCTCCAAAGAGCAATATACGCATCTTTGATCACTGATTCATGACATCATTTATATGCACTACTGTAAAGTTTATTTGATTATTGATTTTACTGTTCACTCGCTGAGCTTTTAGCTCACCCCCAAATGTTTTCTTCTCCCCACAGGGATCGAGGCAAAGGAAGCGCTTGTATTACGTTATGTGTATAACCGGATGGCTTGTAACTTGTATAGTTTAGATTTGGATTCGTTTGTGTAATTGTTGGGCTAGGGTGACTGCTTGGAATTGGAATGGATGGACTATACCTTGTACGGTTTGAATTTGGATTGCCTCTTATGTAATAGCTGAGTAGTAGGGTTTGTAATGGATGATTGGACTTGAATGGATGTACGTGTACATTCCACTGCGTTTGTGATATGTAAATTTTGGAGAATGTGATGCAAAAGTTGAGTTTTATCTTGTAATTTAATCGAGGACTGTAGTGAATGACTGAGTCCTGGCGAGAGCTGGGCAGGCGGCCCGTCGACCCCTCTGGTTCGCCTTAGGGGAAAATGGGGCTGTTACAGTTGAGCTCATTGATAACATTTGTAGTCGTTGGATACTCGTCCAATCGACACCAAGTCGAGTACTTTCATTTCATGTAACATTCCAATAACATGACAACAATGATATAAGGCATATAAGTGAGAGTGATAAAGTACACTTTCACTGCAATCAAGTCACATTCAATTCACTTCAAGCAATTTACATTCAAAGCCATATAGTAACACAGAAGTTAGTAGTACACTCACCAGGGTCAGTGCAGATACCTCCCAAAAGAGAGCTTTAATCACCAATAAACCCTAAAATAATCCAAGGAAAACAATTGAAGGTTCCACTTTCAAAATTGAGTATACAGAATGCACATGTGAGGCTCGACTACCAGTCGTATGCCTCGCCAAATTTACTAAAGCAAGGGTGCAAAACATGATTTTTGGTAATGAAAAGGTAACATGAAGACCTAGGCTCAAACAACCCAAAAGCCCTTCGCTCAAAACACAAGTAAATCCAACTAGCCTTCAAGTAAAATTTCGGCAGCATATCCCTTGTGTTTACCTATTTTCCAGCCATCATGGCTTCATTATTTCCTCAAATCAGTCCCAACATCTTGTACAAAAATAATCTCATTCCCAAAAGCCGTTCACTAGGCTTAATGGTATTCAAGTACAAAATTTAGCTAGGAAATAACCGAATATGAAAGTCAAGCCCTAACTATTCAAATGAACACAATAAGACTCGATTACAAGTCATAAACCAATTCTATATACTACCAAAACAGGGTTCCCTAAGCATACACAAACATTAAAGGAAACCAGAAAATTCGGAAATGCAATTAGCTTTGGCCTTGAAAAAAAACAGTTTTTGTCCTTGTTTTCGGTAATGGCACCAATTTCACTACGATTATCGGATGAGGGTGCAAGACCCACCATCTCGAAGCTAAAAGACAGGGCTACAACATCGCAGAAGGTCACTCAACCCAGTTTTGAGTGCAAATATGTCAAAAATGCAAGATACTACATCAAAAACGTAAAACAGATTCACCAAAACGCATTCTAGCGGAAACATCATAACTCAGACTCTCCAAGTCCAAATCCAGAAATTCCAAAATCAGCTGAAAGCTAAGAACAGGGCTACATTTCATCAGAAGACCTCAACAACCAATTCGGAAGCAATTCCAGCCAAAACAACCAATTACAGGCGCAATTCTTGCATTCGGAAAAACCCAGAATAGCAATAGTAATTTCGACTTTTCTCACTCTAAGCTACTCTGATTAACCTGATATTTTGTAAGCCCCTCTAAAATGTCATTATCTACAACTTTCATGTTTTAAGCTAAGGCCAATTCGGCCTCTAACTAGGAGCTATAAATTCGGACAGAATGTTCCTTCATGAACCCTAGGTTTTTTCAATTTTCTTCCAAAACAGAAATTGGTTACAATTAATCACTTTTTCCACCTTCTAGATGCCTTAAACATCATTTCCAATCATCATACATAGCCACACAATCATGCTTATATTAAAACAGAAAAATCCCCAAAAATAATAAAACTTCATCATTTCAACCACAAATCAAGAAATAATCCATAAACTTGCATCTTATACTCCCACTAAGCATGATTTAAGCATCAATTTAAGGAGGAGGGTGGTTCTTTTCAACTTACCTTAAAAACAAGAGAGAGAGAGCTATAGGTCCTCCTAGCTTTCCAAATCACTCCACCAATCAACTTACTAACACTAATTGAAGAGGTTTTATGGAGTAAGTTCAAGTTTCAATGGTTGGTTTTGATGATTTCAAGCTTTCCAAATCACTCCCCAAGAACTCCTGCCGTTGTCTCCCTCTTTTTGCTCCTCTCCTCCGTTGTCCAGAAAAATCCTCTGTTGTGTTTTCCGTCCCCACGAACTCTCCCTCTCACTCCTGGTTTCTAGTTTCTTACCAACCTTAGCCGTTGCTACCTCCTTCTCTCGCCCTTTTCTTTTTCGTTCCCCTTTCTGTTTAGTCGTCACTTTTTCTTCTTTTGCCTTTTCTTTTGCTCTCTTTTTTTTGTTCCGTCAATCTCTTCCTCCCCAAAAACTCCCCCTTTGCGGCTGGCCCTCTCCTTTTCCTTTTTCAAGAAATTCCATGATAAAAACTTAAAAATAAAAATAAAACTAGAAACTAAAAACTAAAAAGCGAATAAAACTAACACTATACAAATAAAAAAACTAAAAATAGAAACTAAAAATAATAATAAAAAAAACATGAAATTACACCAAAAATTTGGTGTTTACAGTTTGCCCCTCTTTGTCTGAGTTTTTTGAAAAAACTTGAGACAAAGAAGTAGACACCAAATACTTACCTGTCTCTTCTATCTGCTTCTGAAAATAAAACAAACGAGTCAACTTTCGGCTGAAATTATTGGACAAAATGATGCAATAACATTGCAGAAAATATGACCGAATTCATGTAGAGTTGCCTACGTATCCCATAACGGGAATCAGGTCAAACGTAGTTCGGATGCAAGTGCATTGACTATATTTGATCTTTGCAAAGTAGAAGAAGTCAAACTCTCAGAACTTCTAAACATGCAATACAAAATGACTGACAGACTAACTATCAATCCAATGATCAAGCAGATGGTCAAAAGCGGTCAGTGGGATAAAACCCGAGCCTGCCGAGGTCGGAGGGATAAAACCCATGCCCAACGAAAAATAAAAGCGGTCAGTGGGATAAAACCCAAGCCTGCCGAGGTCGGAGGGATAAAACCCATGCCCAACGAAAAATAAAAGCGGTGGTCGGAGGGATAAAACCCATGCCCAACGAAAAATAAAAGCGGTCAGTGGGATAAAACCCAAGCCTGCCGAGGTCGGAGGGATAAAACCCAAGCCCAACGGAATATAAAAGCGGTCAGTGGGATAAAACCCAAGCCTGCCGAGGTCGGAGGGATAAAACCCATGCCCAACGAAAAATAAAAGCGGTCAGTGGGATAAAACCCAAGCCTGCCGAGGTCGGAGGGATAAAACCCATGCCCAACGGAATATAAAAGCGGTCAGTGGGATAAAACCCAAGCCTGCCGAGGTCGGAGGGATAAAACCCATGCCCAACGAAAAATAAAAGCGGTCAGTGGGATAAAACCCAAGCCTGCCGAGGTCGGAGGGATAAAACCCATGCCCAACGGAACATAAAAGCGGTCAGTGGGATAAAACCCAAGCCTGCCGAGGTCGGAGGGATAAAACCCATGCCCAACGGAACATAAAAGCGGTCAGTGGGATAAAACCCAAGCCTGCCGAGGTCGGAGGGATAAAACCCATGCCCAACGGAACATAAAAGCGGTCAGTTGATCTATTCATATAAACTCTCGTAGGCTTTTGAGAAAACAAATGGTAAACAACTCCCTCTAAAATTGCCCCAGTGTGATGCTTATCGGATTGTCCGACCTGCAAGAAAAGAAATAATGATAGATAATACCGCCATCATTCGATCAACCTCTCCTTCAAGAAAAGTGTAAACATGAGCATTTGGGCTTCTCGTTCGACGAAGTGAGCACTTCAACCCGGCCCTGCAAACCATGTCAAATTCTCATAATATGCAGACCCACGTATCATCTAGTATCTATTCTCTTCGATAAATCATAGGGATTGCCATTTGATAGAACAAAAGAGACAAATGCGATCATGCAACACATGAAAAACATTCTAGTTGCACATAATGAGGAAATATCTTAACAATATAAACACAATCCTCTACTTTTATTGCGCAAAAAAAAAAAAAAAAATCATTTCAAATAAGTAAACCTGTATACTCAAATTTCGTGTCTGATAAGTCAAAAACTTTGGCTTTCGAACCAAGTGCTACACTTGACCCTTTGGACATCATCTCTTCGGAGTTCCAATACTTGACAACAGAACCACAATGTGAGGAGAAATTCCAATGAACTAAGTCACCAGCTCTTCAAATCCAAACTTACTTTTCCTTATGAAACCCTACCTCAGCGCCCTTTCGGGTTTTCACTAAGGTTGCCCCCACCCATTATTCTCTTTTCCTGTGTTTCTTTTTCCCTTTTTTTTTTTTTTTTTTTTTTTTTTTTTTTTTTTTAGGTGCCCTTGCGGGTTTTCACCTAGCAAACCAATCTTGTCTATCGCCCATATCAATCTGGAGATGTGTTTTAAGAAATAATGGCATCAGTATAACAATTCTTCCCTTGCAAAATAGGCGAAGATGTTTTTGACATCATGTGCCACCTGATTAGAAATTGTCCTAAAAAGGCAGTATAAAGAACAGAAGTCAGGACTTTTAGGTTTTTGTAATGGGGTCTGGTGGGGGTGCTTAGAAAAGATTAAGGCTTGAAAGTGGATTTCAAGTGTGGTTTAAATGATCTGAGATCGCATTTTTCAAATTAACCTTACTAATAATTGCCCCAGTTATTCTCAATCGAGATCTTCTTCTTTTCATTTTTCTTTTCATTTTCCTTTATAGCTTTTCCTTTTGAATCCTCTCTTTTCTTTTCTCTTCTTTTCCTTTCTTTCTCATTCTTAGCTTTTTCGACTCAAACTTGCCCCAGTATGGGGTTTGCGATTCTCAGGGGATGCCAAACGAAATAATTTGCTCTGAAGGCTCAAAAGGGACAACTAGGGGTAGAATATTTGATTGGGAAGGAAGAAGGCCTGACTTTTAATCCGTTCCTTACATTAACCCTAAAAGGAAGATTTCATTTATCATATAAAGAATTTCTTACACATATCTGAATTGATTGGTTGAGGGAACACTTGCCCATCCATTTCTGCAAGAATGAGCGCTCCTCCGGGCAAAACTTTCTGGACAATAAAAGGGCCTTGCCAATTTGGTGCAAATTTCCCCTTAGCTTCCTCTTGTGCTGGCAAAATGTGTTTCAACACTTTATCTCCTTCTGTGAACACCCGTGGTCTGACCCTCTTATTGTAAGCACGGGCTACCCTTTTTTGATAGCATTGACCATGACAAATGGCATTTAACCTTTTCTCATCGATTAAAGACAACTGCTCGTGACGTTGTTGAATCCATTCAGCCTCCTCCAGTTTGGCCTCCATTAAAATACGCAAAGAAGGGATTTCGACTTCGGCTGGTAAAACCGCTTCCATTCCATACATGAGATTGTAGGGAGTCGTCCCAGTAGAAGTCCGAATAACAGTTCTATATGCCATTAACGCATAAGGGAGCTTTTCATGCCAATCACGGTGTCTCTCAATCATCTTACGGATTATTTTCTTCAAGTTCTTATTCGCAGCCTCTACTGCTCCATTCATTTGTGGCCTATAAATAGAGGAGTTTCGATGCTTGATTTTGAACTGTGCGCACAAACCATCCACCATGTCATTGTTGAGATTTTTGGCATTATCAGTGATTAATGTCTCCGGCACTCCGAAACGACAAATGATATTCTTTCTTAGAAAGTCTGTTACCACCTTCTTAGTCACATGTTTATAAGACTCAGCTTCGACCCACTTAGTAAAGTATTCAATTGCCACCAGAATAAACCGATGCCCATTTGAAGCGGGAGGGTCAATGGCTCCGATCACATCCATACCCCACATCGAACATGGCCAAGGAGCAGTTATACTGTGTAATTCTGTAGGGGGAGTGTGCGTAACATCTCCATGCAATTGACACTTGATGCATTTCCTAACAAAAACTATACAATCATGCTCCATAGTAAGCCAAAAATATCCAGTCCTCATGATCTTCTTTGCTAATAAATGGCCATTCATATGTGATCCACACACTCCACTATGTACTTCTTTCATCAGGTATTCCGCTTCATCTTCGTCAACACACCTCAGAAGGCCCAAATCCGACGTTCTTCTGTATACTACTTCTCCATTCAAGAAGAATTTAGATGATAATCTACGCAAGAAACTTTTGGCAGTCATATCAGCCCCAGATGGGTAGGATCCTGTTTTGAGAAATTCCTTGATATCATTGTACCAGGGACGGCCATCGGAAGACTTTTCCACAACTAGGCAGTGAGCAGGTTTCCCTTGTAGATGAATCTGGATGGGTTCAATTATTAACTCATCCGGATGTTGGATCATTGAAGATAAAGTGGCCAATGCATCGGCGAAGACATTTCTGACACGGGGAATATGCCGAAACTCCAAACTCCTAAATTTATTGGCTAACTCCAGTAAGTTGCAATGATAGGGCAAGATCTTTGAATCCCGAGTAATCCACTCCTTAAGAGTCTGATGTACAAGCAAATCTGAATCACTGAATACTAGTAAATCCTTAATCTCCATTTCTAATGCCATTTTTAACCCAAAAATGCAAGCTTCATATTCAGCCATGTTGTTAGTACAGGAAAATCGGAGTTTGGCCGAACCAGGGTAATGTTTTCCTTCAGGCGATACTAGAACAGCTCCAATACCGGCCCCGAAGGAATTTGATGCACCGTCAAAGAACAACCTCCACTCCGGGCATTGATCATTCATATCTTCTGCTATACCCACGAACAAGGCCTCCTCATCCGGAAAATAAGTGTGAAGTGGTTGATAGTCATCTTTCAGCGGATTTTCAGCTAAATGGTCGGCCACAGCCTGGCCTTTGATGGCCTTTTGAGTAGTGAAAATAATGTCAAATTCCGAAAGAATCATCTGCCATTTCGCCATACGTCCCGTCGGCATAGGCTTTCCCAACAAATATTTCAAAGGGTCGGAGCGGGAAATAAGGTAAGTAGTATGACTGAGCAAGTAATGTCTCAATTTTTGGACGGCCCAAGCTAGAGCACAGCAACTCCTCTCAAGAAAAGAATAGTTGGCCTCATACGCAGTGAACTTCTTACTAAGGTAATAGATAGCTTGCTCCCTCTTCCCCGATTCGTCATGTTGTCCCAATACACACCCCATAGCTTCGTCCAACACCGACAGATACATGATCAAAGGTCGCCCGGGTTTGGGTGGCACTAAAACCGGGGGGTGCAACAGGTAATCTTTAATTTTATCAAACGCTTGCTGGCATTCCTCATTCCATTGCAAGGACACATTTTTCTTTAATAATTTGAACAAAGGCTCACACGTATGGGTCAATTGGGCAATGAATCTCCCAATAAAATTAATCTTTCCTAAAAAACTCTTCACGTCTTTTTGCGTTCTTGGCACTGGCATCTCACGAATGGCCTTAATCTTTGCCGGATCTATCTCAATACCCTTCTTACTGACAATGAATCCCAATAACTTTCCGGCAGGGGCCCCAAATGCACACTTTGCAGGGTTTAGTTTTAAATCATATTTCCTCAATCTTTCAAATAACCTCCCCAAGTCAATCAAATGATCCTCCGTTCTCTCGGATTTGATAATGATATCGTCCACATAAACCTCCATCTCCTTATGAATCATATCATGAAAAAGGGTGGTCATAGTCCTTTGATAAGTAGCGCCTGCATTTTTTAGTCCAAACGGCATTACTCGGTAACAAAATGTCCCCCATGGCGTGATAAAAGCAGTTTTCTCCCTATCCTCCTCAGCCATTAAGATCTGGTGATATCCAGCAAAACAATCAGCAAATGATTCAATCTCATGCCCTGCAGTATTATCCAAAAGAATATGAATGTTCGGCAATGGAAAATCATCTTTCGGGCTGGCCTTGTTAAGATCCCTGTAATCGACACATACTCGCACTTCTCCACTTTTCTTCGGAACAGGTACAGGGTTTGAAAGCCAAATGGGATAATGAGACACCATAATAATTCTAGCATTGAGCTGTTTCTCGATTTGCTCCTTAATTTTGAGGCTCATGTCCGGCTTAAACTTGCGAGGTTTCTGCTTTACTGGTGGAAAACTTGGATCAGTCGGTAATCGGTGGACCACTATATCTGTTGAAATTCCTGGCATATCATCATAGGACCAGGCAAATACATCTTGAAACATGGTCAAGAACTCAATCATCTCTTTTCTCTGTTTCTTATTCAAATGAATGCTAACTTTTATCTCCTTAACTTCAGTCTCAGTGCCAATATTTACAGCTTCTGTTTCTTCTAAGTTCGGTTTGGATTTCTCCTCATATTGTTCAAAATCCTTTAATAAAGATTCAGATTCTTCCTCGTTATCGCTCTCGTCTTGAATTTCTGATTCCAAAATTTCAAATTCGTGAGAGATATCGAGATTACAATCATCAAATTCCAGAATAGTGATATCCAAAGGGTCAATGTGTCTTATTTCTGGCCATCTGAAAAAAAAATGAAATGAGTACAATAGGAAGTAAGTCAAATCCATTTGGGCCATAAACACTGTGCATTTCATTGAAATTCAAAGTAAAGGATAACATCATGACATGCTACTTAACAAGAAAATTAACGCAAGACTTGCATTGGAAAGCATTTGATTGAAAACTATTTACAAACTTGAAAGACAAAAGATAAGTAGTATAAACGATTTGTCTCATGTCGACCAAAGGCAATCCCCTAATTTACCGAAATTCCCTGCAGGAGGGAAGAGGATCACGGGTCCAGTTCTTCATTGCTTCAATAGGCACCTCTGGAAATCCTGGGTCCTCCAACGGCTCCCTTTCAGAAATAACCCCCACAAATAGCTCAGATAACCCAACCTCCACTTCCTCGATCGGGTCTACTTCAGATTTGATCACCTCTGATGGGTAAGGAAAAGTACAATACAATGGTGGGATATTCATGATAAGCTGCCTTCCTTCCTTCTCCGCCTTTTTACGATTCATCATTTCTTTTTTATCCCTGGCAGTAGGTTGAAACCCTAATCCGAAAGTATCCTTCTTTCCTTGAAGTTCTATTGGCTCCAAAACTCCCTGCAGGTTGCGCCCGAGGCCCTTGCCCATCTCATATCTTCCTCGAATCATCTCTTTAGCCATCATAACACTAGCTTCTGGCAGATTCATTTCCGCCACGGGCTTCTCCTTAGATATCCATCCTACGGAAACAATGTCAGCCACATGATGAGAAGAAAGCAGAGATGTTTTACTATCCTCCTCATTTGGTCCAGAGTTAACAATCATTGTGCAATCATCCTCTGCAAAAACTGTGATCAATTGATCATTCACCACAAACCTTAGCAACTGATGAAGTGAAGAGGGTATAGCGCCCGAGGTGTGAATCCAAGGCCGTCCAAGGAGAATGTTATAAACACTTGAAAAATTCATGACTTGGCACATGACCTGAAACTGGGCAGGTCCGATTTCGATCACTAAATCCACTTCCCCCATTGGTTCACTTTTTGCGCCATCAAATCCTCTCACCACAGTGGTTGACGGCCGCAATTTAGTCTCTTGAAATCCTAACTTAACCAAAGTATCCCAAGGGCAGATATTGAGAGCGGAGCCATTGTCTATCAGAACCTTTGGCAAGAGTTTCCCGTTACAGCGGACTGAGATATACAAAGCTTTGTTGTGTCCAATCCCCTCGGCAGTTAGATCTTCATCAGAAAAAGAAATCCGACTGGAAGCCAAAACATGTTCAACTACATTGGCGAATTTGTCAATTGGAATATTTTTAGGCACTTGAGCCTCAGTTAAGACCTTGACCAGGGCCTCTCGGTGAAGTTCCGAGGTTAAGAGCAGATTTAACATGGAAATTTGAGCGGGCATCTTGTTCAATTGCTCGACTACCTTATACTCACTCTTCTTTAACATCTTAAGGAAATTAAAAGCCTCTTCATCCGTCACTATGGGTTTCGTTGGTGTAGCACCTTCTTTTGCTTTTGAGGACTCATCAACTGCAGGCTCCCCTATGATTCTCCCTGATCTAGTGATGGCATCCACTTCCTTCTTAGGCACCTTCTTCTCTCCAATTAACAGTGTAGGTTCGCTATAATTCCACGGGACCTCTTGTAAATTAAGAACAGGAGTTTGCTCAGGCAATTCAAGTACCACGAGTTCCGAAGGCTCACATTCGAAGGGTATCATTTCCAAAATAAAAGGATCAGTATTCTCTTCAACTTTATAGGCTTCCTCCTCCAATATAAACGGTTCTCCAATGACCCCCATGATCTCGGCCTCGTCTACAATGTACTGTGTAGGGTCCTCAATCCCTTCCTCTATGGTGATAGTCCCCACAGTATCCTTGTGCTGAGGAAAAGGATTGTTGCTAACACTTGGCCCTTGTTCATCTTTCCTTTTCAGAATTATGTCTCCAGCATCAATCATATCTTGAATTTTATGCTTAAGTGCCCAGCAATTGGCCGTCGGATGTCCAGGGGATCCCGAATGATAAGCGCAAAACGATTGAGGATCATAACCAGGGGGAAATCCCCTGGGATAGGTCTTAGGGGGTACCGTACCAATCTTCCCAGCAGCTTTTAATTGCTCATATAACTGGTCAACAGGTCGACCTAGATTGGTAAAGGTTCGGTATGGAGTTGGATTTTGGGTGTCACGAGTTTGTTGGTACTGGTAACTTGGGTTAGGAGATGGAATAGGTCTTGGGTTAAAAGGAGGGCGAGGTCTAATTTGCAAGTTTGGTGGGGAAACATGAAATGGCGTCGATGGTGTGTTTGGATAATTTGGTCGAGGACGGGGGTGGTTGATAGTGGTATTGTAAACAGGGCGTGGGTGTGGTTGATATAAGTAACAAGGTGAGTAGGTGGGATTTTGTTGGTATCTAGGCCGAGAAGAAAAACCCTGGTCCCAGACAAAAGAGGCTTCCTCATCTTTCTTCTTAAATTGAGCCTTTTTACTACTGCCACTCTGACTCTGCATAGCTTCCAACTGTGACTTTAAAGCTGAAACATTAACAATCTTGCCTGCCCTTATAAACTCGTCATACTCTTCCAATTTGTTAACAATTTCAGCAAAGGAACACCCAGTCATACGGAAAATCTCTTCAAAGTAGGGTGGGTCATGAGCTTTAATAAACGTGCGAACAATCTCATTTTCAGTCATAGGCGGCTCCACTTTGGCGGCCAATTTCCTCCATCTCTTCGCATATGTCTTATGGTCCTCCGATGGCTTCCTCTTGGTCCCCTCCAATGTGGTCCTCGTCGGAGCGAGCTCACAATTATATTCATACTGCCTCACAAAAGCAGTCGATAAATCCATCCAAGATTTCATATCTTCAGGCTTCAAAGTGGAATACCAATCCAACGCGTCGCCTTCTAAACTCTCGGGAAATAAGCGTACTGGCAGATTCTCATCGTCTATTGGTCTTCCCAGCTTGTTTGCAAATATCCGAAGGTGGGTTTTGGGATTCCCCGTTCCGTCGTACTTGGTAAATTTGGGTGCTTTGAAACCCACCGGCAACTGCATATCCGGAAACAGGCACAGCTCGTTGTAGTCCAAACCTCCTTGTTTGCTCACACCTTGGCTTTTCCTTATAAACTCCTCGAACCGATCCAATCTCTTTAGTAAATTCTTGTCCACGGGCACGGACGACCCCCCAACTTCAGTTTTCCCTTGAACGGCGGTATCTAGGGTGAATGGTTCAGCGGTGGCGTAATAATGTGGTCCTTGTGGTTCGAAAGGCATGCTCACAGTAATGGGCGGATAATTCTGGGAAATTTGGACTTGAGGAGGATTAGTTTGGATGTGAGGTGCATATGTAGGTGGTGGGCCATGAGTGGGATAAGTAAAGGTTTCTTCGGGTGGATTCATAGCTTGTGAAGAAACCGAGATTTGAGCATATGGTAAGAGTATTGGTTCAGATTGGCCCGGGGGTAAGGGTGCATGTTGCTGCTCACCGCTAGCGCCACTAGCTACCAATTGATCGATTACATGCCGTTGGGCCATCATTTCAACACTTAGCTCATTAAACCGGTTGAGAACCTCGCTCAGCTGAGCTCCCAGATTTGCCAAATCAGTTGATGATGTTGCGGGCCTTTCAGATGATTCCGGATGGGTACTCATGTTTACACTTTCCCTCGAAGCTCGGCTACGCGATCGGGTGATAATGGGGCTTCTTCGGGTAGCTATATTTAAATATTACCTGGAGACGTAAGAAAACCCTTATTAGATGCCCTTCTTGATTGACTGTTGCCAAAAAAAGAAGAAAAAATAAAAGAAAAAAAAAAAAAAAAACAGGAGTTAGTAAAAAATAAAATAATTCGGATGCATGTCCTATTTGGGAGCCCTTTTTGTGCCAAGGGTAGGCCTAGCATGATGCAAGCCTTCGGGGTAAATCCCATTTTTCAAACCTGTAAGTGAATATAAAAACAGGAATTCTCATTAATCATGGATAAGCTTAATCCTTCTTTACAATTTCATTGATGGTTCGACTGACCATTCTTACAAAGTCTTCATGTCTAGCTAGTTTAGTGTGTTGGGACTCCCTAGAACTCCCGATACTAAGTTTCCGAATTTCATCTTGGATTTGGCCAAATGCACTCAATGCCTTTTCCAAGTTCTCGGTCTTTGTGGCCTCTTTCTTCAATTGTGAGCGGGCGTCTTCCAATGCTTGATCGGCTACCATGATCTGCAACTGACGATTCTCCAACTCTTTCCTCAACTTTTCATTCTGCTCCTCAAGACTAAGGGAGACCAACGATGCCCTTTCTCTTCCTTGTTCCATTATTGATTTGATCCATTCGTTGTACTCTAAGACGACCTTAGGCTCTACTTTATTCACTTGGTCCAAATGCAGGTTGTCCAGACTACACAGATTCCCCCAAGCTTCCAGCACCATAGTCTGGCATTCGGTGACTGTATTGAGTTCGATGCTCCCCATCCTTTGTATGGTCGGCACTCGCTGCGGATACCCAAACTGTCTCATAACTCGTTGTGGCACATACACAATCAATCCACCGGTGCTTGCTAACGGGATAAAATCAAGTTGTGTTGTCCTGAAAGCTGGATCCCTTACTTTCGTCCAATCAAGAACCCATTGTATCTTATCCGAAGTCAAAGCATTGAATTCCTGAATAAACAAACTCGGAGACTCTATTCGATAGTATTTTCTAACCCTCTCTCGGTGCGACTCAATCCAATTTGCTGTTGGAAGGCATGATCCCAACGAATTCAGTGTTCTTTTTGACAGATGCTCCATCGCCCATATTTGAAGTACCAGGTTGGATGCATAGAAAAACCCTCTCTTCTTTCGGCACTCAGTAACAGCGGCGAAAATGTCAGCAATAATAACAGGTACTAAGGTAGGAGTTTTTCCTCTAATTCCCAAAAACACACTCTGAACCATGTTGACCGTTGAAAACGTAACTTTCCCATGCTTTTTCGGAAACAGGAGTAGATTGATCAGAGTTATCCCAAAAGCTAGTACTCGTTTCTCTTCCCACTGTTCTCTACTAACGAAAAAGTCCTCGTGGTGATGATCATAGGATTCCTTTTCCCCGAATCGCTTGTATAAGAACTCCAGCGGGCATGATCTTACGTCCGGGTGTTGACTCATGCTAAACTGTTTTAACCCTAAGAACTTACAAAATTGTTCTCTGGTGCCATTCATTGGGTATACCATAGGGTGACCTTTCCCAGGCACTTGTAACAATCCTTCTATCTCCTCCAGGGTTAGTGTTAATTCGCACTCTCCAAATCGGAAAACAGAGCTGTCTGGATCCCAGAACTCGAGCAAAGCTTGGACAATGGCTACATTCGGAGTTATATTCAAGAGACTAGGTAAATGTCCTATATACGGGAAAAGTCTGTTCACTTCATGTGCCATATTGTTCTTCCAATCTACTAGCTCACGAGGTATCTGATTGAGCATTCTACACGGAGCCATCTGGGGAAGAAATTCACTTTAGTACCTTACCTCGGGATTTTACCCTTTAGGTAATGCAGAAATAGTAAACGTGTAAGTCCCATTGGATTAAATATCCGAGACATGTGGCGGCTTATTCCTAAACACGGGATTCCCTACGTGGCATTCCCTTTCTATGGTTTATGCGTGATGCCAGTTATTTAAAGCAGTAAAATATGCAACAAATATGGCCTAAAGGGCATAAATAATGCATCGGGGGGAAAGAGGTCTAAAAATGAAATGTAGTTATTGAAAATTAAGTGTAATGACTGAAATTAACATGTGAGCTATCTAGCGGGTAAGTCACAAAAAGAGTGCCAAAGAGGCCTCTTATTGCTATGGCACATGAATGCAAGCCAAGAAAACACAAGAATAGTTAGTACAATTGATAGTACACGTAACATATTGGGAGCAATTAAGAAAGAAAAAAAAAATACAATAAAGCAAGTAAAAGGGGTGGAACCCCTTCCCTCGTGCCTAATGCGCTTAAAAAAGGTGAGGCCGACTCTACCCTAGGCGAGTCTAATATGGATGCATGAGGCTGGGGCTCACTAATGCAACTAGACTCGATAAGTCTCGGCTCCCAAGCCTTCAGACCTAAAGGCGAAGGGTCATCACTCCCAGGGCCTTTGATCGGTGGCTCGAGTGATCCCTTAGGTAGCGCTATGGGCGCAGAGCACACCAGCCGCCTACCCAAGGCGATCGATCCTAATCCTACAAGGCGGTGTGGGAAACGCCCACGAAAATAAAATAAAATGGGGATAACAATAAATAAACGTGCACGTATGAAGTGCTCCCTATTTTGAGGGAAGGGGTTGAGAACCACACAAGGCTCTAAAGGTGACACCCCCCCCAAATGCAATGCAAAGCGCGAAATCATACAAAAATAAATCATCCATCCATCCAAACAATCGTAGTCGAATGTGTGAGGAAGTGAGTTAATACGCGAAATGCAAAAATCCTAAAAAAAGGAAAAAATGCAATCCTAAACATCCAATGTGATAAATGAAAAGGTTAAAAGAAGAAAAAGGTTGATTAAATCATATTTGCTCGGACTCTCGAAAGTTCCCCAGTGGAGTCGCCAACTGTCGCGCCCCATTTTTTGATGAAATAAATAAAATAAAATGGTTTAAAAATGTATTTTGTGATTTGGAAAATGAATCGTGATTTAAAAGAAAAATGGGTCTAAATGGGGGTTTGAAAATGCGACGATTTGACCCAAAATTATAGTTTAAAAAGGGTTTTTTGAAAAAAATGGGAGTCGCCACTTGGTAATGAGTTAAGGTGTACCAAGTCACCTAAAAAATGTATCTTTAAAGAAAAATAGGGAAAAGTAGTGAGAAACCCTTTTTAAACGACTCCTAATCTACGTAAACCAATGAAAAAGGTTCGGGAGTCACATTTGACAAAGGGGAAGGCAAGGATAAAATCCAAGGCACCCCTTTGACCTAGCCAAGGCTAGTTGCGTGATTTAATCGAAGATTTTCTTGTTTTAACCAAAGAATTTATTACATTTGGATGTGCTACATGAATGCAAAACCCTAGACCTAGGGGTATTGGGGGAAATTTCTCTCCACAGGTTGAGTGGTGCCAATCACATTAATTGTGAAGCCCAATAACGATCCTTTGAAGAAGTCACGAATAATGCGAGTGGGATGTAAATGAATGGAATGCATGTATGCAATGTGAAGGCATGAGTTTGAAAAAGTAATAATAAAAAACAAAGATGCATAAGTGAAAAATGTGCACGTGAGTGGGCAAGGTATGGTATGCGCAATGGTAATATGAAGTGCATGTGTGTAAGTGATGATAAAAAGTGTTAGTGTGCAAGTGAAGGGATAAAAAGGTGTACGTGTGCAAATGAGACAAAAGTGAAAGTGTGCAAGTGAATGGATAAAAGGTGTACGTGTGCAAATGAGAGGAAAAGTGAAGGTGTAATGATAGAGTGGATGCATGAACCTAGGGAATTCATGCATAATGGGTACGGGGAGACCTAAATCGTGACTCAATTTGCCCTTTGATAGAGAGGATACAAGCGTGCTAAGGCTTAGAAAAAGCCACACTCGTCTATATCCCATATTTAAGGGGACTCTCAAGCAAATGAACCCTATAACTAGCATGAAATGCAAAAATCCTAAAATGGAGGGAAAGGGGGTTCGAGGTGCATGCCAAATGATAAAACTAAGAAAAAATGCATGAAATGAAGTGAAACATGCAAACATGTACTAATGAAAAGGAAATGGACCTATTGGGTCTAGCGTTGGACTAGCCCTCTATGAGTTCCTACTAGCGTTGGACTAGTGGAACGGAACAATGAACCACAGCTAGCGTTGGACTAGTGTGGTGGCGTACAAGGGCCACAACTAGCGTTGGACTAGCGTGGTGACGTGCATTCATCCATCACATTCATTCAAGGCTATGGAAAGCGAGTAGGCATATCAAAATTCATAAACACGTAGCATGTAACACTTAGCATGCTCGACTAGATGCAAGGCCCTAATAAAGCAAGTAACATGTAGCACATGGGCATGCAACCAAGCTAATGAACCTATTACATTCACTAACTAGAACAAAAGGGGGAAGAGGGAGAATGGACCAAATTGCTCGCCAAAACCCTATCTATTACAAGCCAAGAGGTGTACACATACCCCATAAAGCTTAAATAAAAGTAAAAGCAACTAAATGCACGCAAGGAGGTAAGGAAAGCGGAGTAGGCATGCATATTCACATAACACGTAGGAGCACGTAAGGTCAAATGTAGTGCAAATGAAGGATAGAGTGTACCTCCCTTGAAGCGACGCCCTAACGTAGTGAAATTACTAACTTACCCTCCAAAATAATAAAAAGGTCAAGGTACCACTTAAATTATCAAATAATCACATGAAACAAAAATTAAATATGAAAAATGAAAGTTAAACACTAAATTGAGTCAATTAAAGTATTTACATAGACAAACCAACTATGTACAAAGCAATTAATGCAAGAGGGACTTAATTAGAAGGACATGAAAATTTCTAAAAGAGAGTAAAATAAAATACCAAAATTGATGAATTAAGATGAGACCCATAAAAATCAAATGCCAAAAAATGTGTTTAGAACACAAATCCAAGCTAAAAATTCTATTAGAACTTATTGAACCTCAAAATGCATCCTAAAACTCACTAAACGCCTTACCCAAAATCATGTCAAAGCAAACCAAAAGCAATTAAGATAAAATTGATTAAATTATTCAACTAATTGGGCCATAGCAAGACAAAAGGGAACTTGGGGGTCAAAAAATGCAATTTTCTGAAAGCTTTCCATGCAAACTCATGCAAATCAACGTGAAATGGCCTGCAACAAGAAAACATTTCTGCAATCAAGAAGATCAACGTAACTTGCATTTTCACATGCCGATATCAGCTTTAACACCCAAACTTGATCAAAACCGTTCAATCAAAACATCTAGAAACCTTATCTTAGCAACATGCAACACAAATTCAATATCTAACAATGCCAAACATAGAAAGAAAATCATTTAAATGCTGGGAAAGAAACTAAACAAAACAGCAAACATTCAGTAACTGGATTGTTCACTTTCCAGCAAATACCCGAATAGGATTCGAATGTTTTAAACTCCCAACATGCAAACTCAAACTTTCATACCCTAACATCCGAACTCTAAACTAAACAAACAAATGTTCAACATTTAAACATGCTACAACTAGCAAGAGATCATGAAAGTGCTGAGAAAATTATTCACCAAGGAGCATGCAAATCTGGAAAAAGCAAGTAAGATCAACGATATTCACTTTTGTTGTTAGCACAGCAATTTATTCACAAAACTCAACCTATTCTAATGAGGCCTTTATGCAAGATGTGAAGAGAGTTTCTGCAACAACAAGCTTCGATAAATCATGAAGACTTTTGGCATCAAAGTCAGCTGCAATTTTCTTTTCCAGCCACAGCTTATCATGCAAACCAGATTTTTGGCCCAAATACAATGCTTTGATTAAACATTCTTCATCTCAACATCACAACCTCAGAACTAAGCAACAAAACTTCATGATAATCACAAACCAAAGACCAAAAATTTGGGAAGATATCATACCAGAAATCTGAACGTAAGTGCAGAAATGGTTTCGGCAGCCTGTTTGTTTGCTTTTCAACAAGGTGTTCGATCATGGTTCTAGTATTTTAGACCCTAAACATGCAAACTCAACACCTAACCTCCTATTTCCATTCCCCCAAAACAGATTAAACATGCAACTTAAGTGGAAAGATTTGATGTGCAGCTATGGAAAAGAAAACGGAACAGGAAATGCAATTCCTTTTGTTCTTTGTTGCGGAAACTTTCTGCAGCTATGGGTTCACGTAAATTAAAGGCAGAAACATTGCATTGGACTCCCCATTCATCTACCAAACATCAATCTCAGTAGTGAAGAAACAAAAGAAAAAGAGCAAAGAAAGCATCAACGCCCACTACAATTTTGAACCCAGAAAAAATCTGTTTCTACAATTATTTCAGTCCAAACCCAATCTACTCATGCGTAAGAAGAAAAGAGAAAATTCAGACAAGCTTCACAACAGTCCGTTCATAATCACATGACTCTCATAACATTGCCCCAAAGCCAGATAACCTGACCGGGTTGCCAATCACAGAAGTGCAGAAAAAGAAAAACCAAACTCGCAGCAAAACAAAATCTAGCATCGCAGCAAAATTTCAACCTTTCTGGCATGATTTTACAAGCTATGGGCAGAAGACAAATGAAAGGCGTTACCTTTATCCCTTTCCAGAGGAAAGAACAGGATCTGGGCTGATGAACTGGGCGTCCTTGCGCAGCCTAAAAGCTTTATCTTCCTCGGCTGTCAACGTTCTTCTTTAGGTCCGCAGTACTCGTATTGCTTGATGAATCGAAGATGATGATGGCGTTGGGGCTCCTCCTCCTTGCTGCGCCACCTCTCTCTAGTTCTCCCTTGGTTCTCCAAATCCTCCTCTCTTGCTCTTTCTCTCCTAGCCACTCTTCTCACAGCCGTTCAACCCCCCAAGAACTCCTGCCGTTGTCTCCCTCTTTTTGCTCCTCTCCTCCGTTGTCCAGAAAAATCCTCTGTTGTGTTTTCCGTCCCCACGAACTCTCCCTCTCACTCCTGGTTTCTAGTTTCTTACCAACCTTAGCCGTTGCTACCTCCTTCTCTCGCCCTTTTCTTTTTCGTTCCCCTTTCTGTTTAGTCGTCACTTTTTCTTCTTTTGCCTTTTCTTTTGCTCTCTTTTTTTTGTTCCGTCAATCTCTTCCTCCCCAAAAACTCCCCCTTTGCGGCTGGCCCTCTCCGTGGCTTTTATAGGTTAGAAAACCTAGAAACCTAGCTACCCTTTTCAACCATTTGCAGCCGAAACCCCTCAGGCCCTTCTGTGCAAGCTGCGCTTGCAGCTTGCCGCGACTGGAAAATGTTTTTTCCTTTTTTTTTTTTTTTTTTTAAAAAAAAAAAAACAGAAATTGATAATAATAATAAGAACAAATAACAAAACAATTTAATTAACATTGAATGGAAAATAAATGAACTAAAAACCACAAATTACAACTTCCATTTTTTATCGATTTTCCTTTTCCATTTTCGGCACTTTTCTCTTTTCTTCATTTTTCCAATTTTAACTTTTAAAGAAACCACATCTAAAACGACTAAACACATATATATTTCTTTTTTCCTTTTCTTTTTTTCTCCTTCTTTTTATTTTTCACTTTTCTTTTTCCCTAAAAAACATTGAATTTAAAAGACTAAATCATATATTTTTTTTGAATGCTTTTCTTTTTCTTTTTCCTTTTTCAAGAAATTCCATGATAAAAACTTAAAAATAAAAATAAAACTAGAAACTAAAAACTAAAAAGCGAATAAAACTAACACTATACAAATAAAAAAACTAAAAATAGAAACTAAAAATAATAATAAAAAAAACATGAAATTACACCAAAAATTTGGTGTCTACAGAAGGAATTGAGGTGATTCCTAGTACTGGCCATGGCCATGGATAAAAGGTGAGATGTGATAGTCAAATTTTATGAGTAATGATTTTGAACTGAGATAAAAGGTACCAAAGGAGTAAAATGCATTTTCCGCCCACATACCTTCTACGGAAATTTTGTTTTGGGATTTTGAAGAAAAACTAGGATGTACTAGTTTTATTTGTAAGCGATGATTGGAAATGGGATATATGCCTTAAAAAAAACATGAAATTACACCAAAAATTTGGTGTCTACACTATTATGTTTGTAAGCGTGGAAGGAATTGAGGTGATTCCTAGTACTGGCCATGGCCATGGATAAAAGGTGAGATGTGATAGTCAAATTTTATGAGTAATGATTTTGAACTGAGATAAAAGGTACCAAAGGAGTAAAATGCATTTTCCGCCCACATACCTTCTACGGAAATTTTGTTTTGGGATTTTGAAGAAAAACTAGGATGTACTAGTTTTATTTGTAAGCGATGATTGGAAATGGGATATATGCCTTAAATATGTGTAATTTTCGATTTTGGTAAAAATGTGAATTTTACTTGAATTTCAAATTTGAAAATTTGTGAATAACTGATGAGTTATTGAATTTTGTACATGATGGGTTGATACAAGGTTACGATTTGCTAAACTTAGTTTTCCCCTTGATTGTATGTTGGTGTATTCTCACACTTGAATTTGTCCATGCTTTACACGAAGAACTATATATCCTGAATTTTCGAGAGAATGGCAAGCTTATGTTTAATAATGTAAATCCTGAACTTGATAAAATTTCTGATTACTTTAAATACTCTTCTTATGTTTTAAAATTCTTGATTTTCAAGAAGAGTGAGCCAATTTTTAAAATGTACGGACTGAGGAACTTCAAGATATAGGGTGACTGTATTCAAGAGTATAAGTTAGTGTGAATTGATTTGGTTTCCATTTGACACGTAAGTTAGCAAGTTGAACTTATTTCTTGGGTTTGAACTTGGAACTGAAACTCTAACTTGGAGCCTGGTTATTTTGGGGATGAGGGTGCTCTGACTGGTGGCTTGTTTATTAAAGATTTTGAACTTCGAATGGATAACCTTTGGTTTCAACTTGTGTATGGATTGATTGGATCTAATTTCGTGAAGGCGTGTGATCTGATTGAAAATAGTGATGTCTGGACCCTTTGGCTTAACTATGGACTTAGAAAGGGTGGTGCACGCTGGGAGGCCTTTTGTACCCTGCCTATATGCAATACATAACGTATTGGTCTTGTTTTGTGACTTTTAACTCAGGTTATAACTTTTGATATATGTAATAAATCATGACCTGATTTTAAATGTTTTTGCAACTGGTATACGTGTTAAGTTCTTTCATGCTTAGTTAATCCTTTTCCTGCACTTATAGATTTCTATTAAGTATGGTAGCAGGACTAGGAGTAAAGGGTTGTGACCGAGGGTTTAGCCAACTCCGTATTCATGGGAGAAATTGATGGACAGTTTCATACAATTTAATAGGTCCCTAGTACTGAATATGAATCGAAAATAAACCCGAAGATCAGATCTACTAGTGTATAATGGATTAATCTAGTCGGAAACTTGGTGAAATTTCCTTGTGCGCCACATATGTTATGGTTGGTTCTGTGCCAATATTACAACCTTAGGAAGTTTGAACTCCGAAAGTATTGTACTAGGTTGATAAGAGAACTCGAACTGCCTGAAACCGATTAGACTGAGCTTACTTGAGACTTGAACCTGTTTAGGCTAGTGTGCCTTACGTACCTTGATGGACCTAATTTGACTGAATATATGGAATGTGAACTCGAATCTTGTGACTGCTTAAGAATGTGATTTGCTGGGCATAAGTTAGACGAGTGAGTTCTTAATTGTACTGGTGCTCCATGAACCTAAAGCATTTGACCCTGCTTTTGAACCTCTTTCTATTCGTGCTTCATGAACCTGAAATATTCCGTCCTGTTTTGAACCTATTTGTTTGAAATCTACTGTTACCCTACTCGTGAACTTACTCGTACTCATATGGTTGTAGACCGGCTACTACTCTTCTGTAGCGGTTGAACTGAACCTCTCTGGTGGGGCATTGCCTGTTGTGTTGTCCAGCACCGCCATTCTTCTGGCGAGGCATGCCTGTTGTGTTGTCCATCACCACCAGAGATGGAATTATGAACTGAGGTTCTCTGGCGAAGTTTAGCCGATGTGCTAACTTGTTGTGTTGTCCAGCACCGCCAGGGACGAATACATGAACTGAGGTTCTCTGGCAAAGTTTAGCCGATGTGCTAACTTGTTGTGTTGTCCAGCACCGCCAGGGACAAATACTTGAACTGAGGCTTTTGGTGAAGCATAGCCGTTGTGCTAGCTTGTTGTGTTGTCCAGCACCACCAGGGCCAACTTACTGAACTGAAATTCTTTGGTGAAGCGTAGCCGTTGTGCTAGCTTGTTGTGTTGTCCAGCACCACCAGGGATGAATTTTCGATCTAAAGCTTTGCTATATCCTGAATTTCTTCCGAATGTCTGGGACTTTACGTCCGACTTCAAGCCTTTTGCCTGTTTTATCTAATCACTTGATTAACTCCCTAGCAAATCATGACCATTTGATAAGTTGGATTGGTGTGATATTTAGTACTTGAATTATAAGTGATTATTTGATAAGTCGTGCTTTACTGGATCATGAATTACGACAAGTGAGATTGGAGTGATTCCTAGTATTCGACCGACTTTGGGGACACTAATTGGACCTGGTGTATACAAGTTGGGGTAGGTTGAATCCTACTGCTTGATTGGTTTTTGAGCGATATCTTGACCGGATATATATGAGTTGGAATGTCGAGGACGACATTCTTTTAAGGGGGGAAGATTGTGACGCCCCGGAAAAAAATAGGGTTTTCATTTTATGTATATTTTGTTGGATGAGCGGAGAAACACAGCTTTTCAACTCGGAAAAGAAAAGAAAAGTTTCGAAAAATGGCAGTGGCCAAATCCGGCCGGAAATCGGGCCAGTTTCTGGCCGGATAGCTGGCCGGATTGCCCTGCAGTTTTGAAAAAATTTTGATCAGCCTCGGCCTTGTATCCGGCCAGGAATCCGGCCGGAAATCCGGCCAGATTCTGGCCGGATTGTGACGTGTCACAGCCGGTCAGCTTTGACCGGCTGCCTTTTCTTCCTTCTTATCTCATTGTTTTGGCCAAAATATCTCATTTTTTCTTCCCTGGTTCATCCGAGCTTCATAGAGAGAAATACTCTCAATTTTCCTAGTTCAATTTTTGGCAAATATCTTGAGTTTTAACCAATGATTTTGCAAACTATTTCACACAAGGGTGCACTATGGTGGTGTAAAGCTTTTGATGGATTGGGTTTTGAAGGGAAGCTCTAAGTTGGTAGCTCTCTTGCATTTGAGGTAAGTTGAATAAACAAGTACCTTTTGGTTCTAATATTAATTAATTTAGGGTTTGTGATGTTTAAATATGTTATATTGTGGAGTATTTCATGGGTTGAAGGAATTGATGGTGAATGGTTGATTTATTGGGTATTTTTCTGATTTTATATGAAAGTTATGATTAGTGTTGGATTGATGAATTGAAATGGTGTTAATTGAAGCTTTTATGCGTTAATTGTGATCATTTGCGGAAAATTATGCTTGTAGTGTGATTTCCGGTTGTTAGGGTTTCAATTTGGGGAATTTCCTAATAGTTGGTTTATAAGCTTTTAATTGGCTTGATTGAGGGGCATTGTGGCCCTAATTGAGTATATTTACTAGCTTATTGTTTGTATGTAAAAATGGAGTTGAATTGAGATATATTTGGTATTGAATGGTAAGTTGGATATGTGTTAATTAAGGGGAAATGCCGTCCCATTTGTTGGAGAATATTTGATTAATTTGAATGTGAGTGATCTTGACTAGTTTTATGGAATTCTTATGATTTGGAAATTGGGATAATAAGGTTCCATGTTAGTGACATTTCTAAACTTGGTTTAAGTTCATTCATCCTTGTTTTGGCCTGTGCATGATTGGTATAGGCTAGTCGGATTTCTAGCCTTAATTGTGATTAGTAATGGTTGTATAAAAAGGTTGGTTCAAGAAGAGTAAATTTAGTTTTCCTCTGTTTCTGGACTGAACTTGGACTGTCATTTTCTCTGTACTGTAGACCGAACCAGCTTTTGCTCAAAACATGGAACTTGTAGATATATGAGTTAGCTACTTGCCTGCAAAATTTCAGATTGATTGGACCTCTGTAGCTTGAGAAATGACTGAATTTCCCCTGACTGCCTATCAATCCTGTTTTGCGGACAGTTTTCTGTCCTCTCCTAGATTTCGATATTTGACCCTGGAATTATACGTTTTGACTTTGGAAGTCTTCATAAGAAATGTTGGCATATGTCTTAGTTTCGTAACGCCATAAGAATCGTTTCAATCGGATAAGCGTAGTTTCAAATGTGATGAAAATGCCAAAAGGTGGCAGGAACTTGTTAAGTTAGAATTCCTTTTATTTGACCTGCTATTTGTAATTTAGGACTCCGATTTGAACAAGCCAATGAGGTACGATGGATGGTTCCTGAGCTGTGTTTGGGTGAGTGAACCTTAACTATTACTCCGAAAGTTACTTTCGAAATAATTCTTGCATTGATTACACGACTGCATCTCATTGTGTATGTGTGTGTGCCATAACATTTTGGCTCCAATGAGATCTTGGGAAAATCTTGTGCTTAGAACCAACGTTTCCACTACTGTTTATGCATTCTTGGAGCACGATGGCTCCTTGTTTCTGTTTATCTGATTACTTGATCTAAGGGAGCGTTGGATATTTAAGTACAAGGATTTCACTGGCTCCAAAGAGCAATATACGCATCTTTGATCACTGATTCATGACATCATTTATATGCACTACTGTAAAGTTTATTTGATTATTGATTTTACTGTTCACTCGCTGAGCTTTTAGCTCACCCCCAAATGTTTTCTTCTCCCCACAGGGATCGAGGCAAAGGAAGCGCTTGTATTACGTTATGTGTATAACCGGATGGCTTGTAACTTGTATAGTTTAGATTTGGATTCGTTTGTGTAATTGTTGGGCTAGGGTGACTGCTTGGAATTGGAATGGATGGACTATACCTTGTACGGTTTGAATTTGGATTGCCTCTTATGTAATAGCTGAGTAGTAGGGTTTGTAATGGATGATTGGACTTGAATGGATGTACGTGTACATTCCACTGCGTTTGTGATATGTAAATTTTGGAGAATGTGATGCAAAAGTTGAGTTTTATCTTGTAATTTAATCGAGGACTGTAGTGAATGACTGAGTCCTGGCGAGAGCTGGGCAGGCGGCCCGTCGACCCCTCTGGTTCGCCTTAGGGGAAAATGGGGCTGTTACAGTTGAGCTCATTGATAACATTTGTAGTCGTTGGATACTCGTCCAATCGACACCAAGTCGAGTACTTTCATTTCATGTAACATTCCAATAACATGACAACAATGATATAAGGCATATAAGTGAGAGTGATAAAGTACACTTTCACTGCAATCAAGTCACATTCAATTCACTTCAAGCAATTTACATTCAAAGCCATATAGTAACACAGAAGTTAGTAGTACACTCACCAGGGTCAGTGCAGATACCTCCCAAAAGAGAGCTTTAATCACCAATAAACCCTAAAATAATCCAAGGAAAACAATTGAAGGTTCCACTTTCAAAATTGAGTATACAGAATGCACATGTGAGGCTCGACTACCAGTCGTATGCCTCGCCAAATTTACTAAAGCAAGGGTGCAAAACATGATTTTTGGTAATGAAAAGGTAACATGAAGACCTAGGCTCAAACAACCCAAAAGCCCTTCGCTCAAAACACAAGTAAATCCAACTAGCCTTCAAGTAAAATTTCGGCAGCATATCCCTTGTGTTTACCTATTTTCCAGCCATCATGGCTTCATTATTTCCTCAAATCAGTCCCAACATCTTGTACAAAAATAATCTCATTCCCAAAAGCCGTTCACTAGGCTTAATGGTATTCAAGTACAAAATTTAGCTAGGAAATAACCGAATATGAAAGTCAAGCCCTAACTATTCAAATGAACACAATAAGACTCGATTACAAGTCATAAACCAATTCTATATACTACCAAAACAGGGTTCCCTAAGCATACACAAACATTAAAGGAAACCAGAAAATTCGGAAATGCAATTAGCTTTGGCCTTGAAAAAAAATAGTTTTTGTCCTTGTTTTCGGTAATGGCACCAATTTCACTACGATTATCGGATGAGGGTGCAAGACCCACCATCTCGAAGCTAAAAGACAGGGCTACAACATCGCAGAAGGTCACTCAACCCAGTTTTGAGTGAAAATATGTCAAAAATGCAAGATACTACATCAAAAACGTAAAACAGATTCACCAAAACGCATTCTAGCGGAAACATCATAACTCAGACTCTCCAAGTCCAAATCCAGAAATTCCAAAATCAGCTGAAAGCTAAGAACAGGGCTACATTTCATCAGAAGACCTCAACAACCAATTCGGAAGCAATTCCAGCCAAAACAACCAATTACAGGCGCAATTCTTGCATTCGGAAAAACCCAGAATAGCAATAGTAATTTCGACTTTTCTCACTCTAAGCTACTCTGATTAACCTGATATTTTGTAAGCCCCTCTAAAATGTCATTATCTACAACTTTCATGTTTTAAGCTAAGGCCAATTCGGCCTCTAACTAGGAGCTATAAATTCGGACAGAATGTTCCTTCATGAACCCTAGGTTTTTTCAATTTTCTTCCAAAACAGAAATTGGTTACAATTAATCACTTTTTCCACCTTCTAGATGCCTTAAACATCATTTCCAATCATCATACATAGCCACACAATCATGCTTATATTAAAACAGAAAAATCCCCAAAAATAATAAAACTTCATCATTTCAACCACAAATCAAGAAATAATCCATAAACTTGCATCTTATACTCCCACTAAGCATGATTTAAGCATCAATTTAAGGAGGAGGGTGGTTCTTTTCAACTTACCTTAAAAACAAGAGAGAGAGAGCTATAGGTCCTCCTAGCTTTCCAAATCACTCCACCAATCAACTTACTAACACTAATTGAAGAGGTTTTATGGAGTAAGTTCAAGTTTCAATGGTTGGTTTTGATGATTTGGAGCAAAATGGAAGCAAAACTTGAAGAGTTTCTTCCTTTCTTTTTGAGAGAGAGGGCCGGCCAACAAGGGAGAAGAAATGAAGAATTTTTGGTTGTTTTTTGATTTAATTAGTCAATTGGTAAGACCATGAATAGTGGTCTTAAAGGTAGACCACTCAAATGGTGACACTTGTCACCTTTTATTAAATATCTACCTAACTTGTCTCTCTCATATCAATCCAAATTGCAACCTCTACTTATCTCTTAACACCCGGTAAATTAATTCCAGTATCCAAAACTTAACCTAGTTGGCCGAATTTTTCCGAACTTTTCGCACTAGTGGGTCCCACGTCCGGTATACGCTCTTAATTTCTCAAAACCTATTCGATATTAGAAAAATCATCTAAAAATTATATCTGCTCCTTAAATTCATCTAGCAATTTTTTTTTCTAATCACGAAAATGTGGAAAACAAGCCACGAAAAATAATAAAACCTAGAAAATGGGAAAAAAATACGGGTTCTCACACTCTCTCCCCCTTAAAGAAATTTCGCCCTCGACATGTGCGGAAAAGGTTTAGCAAAAGACAGATTTGACGTGTTTTTGCGTAACGGATACAATCGAAGCTACGTTTATTGGATTGGGGTGAAATTTATACCGTTGTGAAGCTAAGACAGAGGGTTACAACTTTGATGAAGGCAACTCAGTCCAGTTCTCACCCTAACTAGGTCAAATTTGAAATATACGAAACCAGAATCTCACAAACAGGTTGGCTAACTGCACAATTGTTAAACAGCAATAACTCAGGCTACCGAAGTCCGATTGAAGTGTATCTTATGGTGTTTCGAAGCCAAAACACAACCCTACATTTCTTATGAAGACCTCCAAGGCCAAATCATGCATTTTCATGGTCAAAAATGGAAAACTACACTAAAACAGAAATCTGGGCGCGAAACAGGTTTCGTGGACAGTCGAGGGTATTTCGGTCATTTCACAAGCTACAGTGCTAGGATCGAGCTGTAATTTTGCAGGAAACTAGTTTATACCATTGGCTACAACTTTCATGAAGATCACTTAGTCAAATTTCCAGTGTAACCCAATCAAATTAACCAATTACAGAAGCAATTATCAAGTTCGGATAGAAACAGGGCAGTAGGGGTATTTCGGTTTTTTCACTGGTTACCGAGCTCAGATTGCGCTGAAATTTACAGGCAACTATAAAATATCATTCTCTACAACTTTCATGTTTTGTGCTAAGGCCAATTCGGCCTCTAACTAGGGGTAACAGGGCCGGGCAGAATAGGAAAAAAATTGAAACCCTAAACTGGAATTCATGCATTCAAGTGCTAATCTTCCACAAAAACATCTCTTTAGCCATCACAAGTCATTAATTTAACATAATCAAGAACAAAGAAAGGATAGCTAGATATGATACCTTCAAATATCAAGAAAGGTGATGGATTAGGGGTTTTTCTTCCAAAACAACTCCACCAAGAGCTTCAATCTTCCTTAGCTAGCAATTTTTATGGAGTGGTTTGCAATTTAATCGGTTGGAACTCAAGATTTGGACAAGAATTGAAGTGACCAAATGAAAGGTTTTCTCTGTTTTCTCTCTCAATGGGTTCAGCCAAGAAGCATGAAGAATGAAGATGATTTTGGTCAATTTTTGATTTATTGGTAAAGTTGGTCCAAAGGTCAAAGTCCAACCCAATCACAAAGTGACACTTGTCACCTTGCTTGCTTAAGCTTATCTCTTTGTCTCTCTAACACTAATCCATATAGGTAACTTCTAATTATCTCTGAGCACCTTGTAAAATAATATCACTTAATACAAAACTCCAACAAGTTGTCAAAAATATATCGCATTTACCGCACTAGCGGGTCCCACGTTCAAAACGCACTTCAAAATTAACTTGGACTAACTTGTACTAGAAAAATGGTTGGAAAACTATATTCCCTTACAATAAATGTATAGGAAATTAATATATTGAAGAAAGGCATAAAATTATAGACAAGGAAACAAAATAATGTCTCGAAAATATATAAAATGTTTCGGGTTCTCACACATATCTTTCAGGGCGTCACAGAATTAGGGTTTGAAACTTTATATTAGGAAATAAGATCTTCGTATCTTGTTATGCTTATAAGTGATGATAGTAATGTTGTGGAGACTCAAGAGCTGGGCCATATTAAACTTAGAATAGTCAAAATATATATATTATGGTGTAACCTATAAGTAAATTAATGAAAGACTAATATAGCCAGAGTTTTCAATGTAGATAGTTGTTCATTTTGATCCTTGATTTGTCTGGTAGGCTAGCATTTGATTTAAACCAACCGGTGAGAAGACAAATTTGGGAGAGATGCGTAAGAAAAAGGACCTGCTTCGAAAAGAGGTAGAGTTTCAAAAGAAATTGACTGACTATTGGGAAGGACGGTGGAAACAAGAATATGCAGAAAAAATTGAGTTGCTACGAAATACAAAGGGAATTCTCAAGCTGGTCACGCCATGACTTGTCTGTGACTTGTGGATATTGTGGTAAGGCCAACCACACGAAGAATGAATGTTGGAAGAAATCGGGAAAGTGCTTGTATTGTGGTAGTACCGAACATCAGATTTCAAGTTGCCCTAGTAACCGTAAAAGGAGGAAATACTCGGCAGTTTGCTAGATTCACTGCAAAGCAGACACGGACCAGAAGGGGTGATTAATGCTAGTGGCTGTGAGAGAGATCTGAGTAATGGAAGTAATACGAGCAGGGATGGAATTGATCCCACTCGAGGAATAGGAGTTGTAGTTTACCTAGTTTAGACTGGCACTTTAGAAGTGGCAAACTTTTGTAAAAAGGGAAAATCCTTTTGTTGTTTGGTATCTTGGCAACTCGACACGTTCTGTTATGATCTTGATGTTTCCCTTCTCCTTTTGAAATAATTTGATAAACCTATTCCAATTTGATATAACTATATGATCTTTTTATAACATATGACAATTTACTTGCTTTTAATTGATTTCATGGCTTACAAGTATATTTAAACTTTACCTCACACCTTTAGATTGGTGATAAGACATGAACGATAGTAGACGTGGTCGAGATTGTACTTGAGAGAATAGGCAACCCCCAAGGTCTTGGAGGTGACCAGGGATTGGAACAAAGTCGAGAACTTAAGGTTAAAGCCGGGACCCAATGCTTGATTGCCAGCTTGCTATATTAATTGTGAGATTTGAGTTGATGAAAGGAAATATTTGATAGATTTAATGAGTCTAATGATTAAGGGACCGGATATCATATTTGGAATGGAAGTTTGAGATTATACATAGACTATTGAGACTTGCACAACATGACCATTAGGAGCAAATACGCTTTTTGCCTTACATGGAGAAGAATTCGATCAACTGTAAGGAGCTGTGGTACTATCCAAGTTGGATTTAAAGTAGAACTATTACCAGTTGAGGATCCTAAAAACTGATATACTTAAGACCGTTTTCAGTTTAAGATATGGTACTTCAAGTTCACAGTACGCCTTTCGGGTTGACTAATGCACTAGTAGTATTATGGACCTGATGCATCGGAGTTTAAACCGTATTTGGATGAATCAGTGGTGGTATTTATTGATAATATATCGGTATACCTTAAGGTTCGAGAAAAGCATGAAAGACACCTGAGGATAGTTTACAAATCCTGAGAGAGGCCAACCTTTGTTAAGTGCAATAAATGTGAGTTTTAGTTGAAAGAAGTGCCTTTTTGAGGTTATACAACATCTGAGAAAGGATTTCAAGGATGAAAAAAAAAGTATTCAACCGAGGCACCTATGTTAGCCTTATCGAACAGAGAAGATGGTTTTAGGATTTATACAAATACTTCCAAGTATGGTTTCGGATGCAATTATAAGGTTACATGGGATATCAATAATTATTGTGTCCGATCGAGACCTTGGTTTATTTCTTGGTTCTAACAGAAGATGCAAGAAATGCTAGGAACTAAATTGACTTTTAGCATTAACTACCACCCACGAACTGATGTATAGTCAAAGATGGCAATTCTGAACCTTGAGAACATATTGGCATCTTGTATTTTGGATTTTGGAGAAAGTAATTGACATTGTTGGAATTTGTTTAGCTAAGGTTCTAAGTAACTATGATATGACACACTCTTTTGAAAACCCTCAATTCATGAGTAAGATAAACATGAAGTCGATTAAGTTATCCTATGACTTGAAAGTTAAAACGCTTATTGGGGATCAAAGCTTCATTGCTAGTTGGATGAGTAGAAATTATGAAGTATGGGTTGGAAACGTAAGTTACCAATTGATCTGATAGTTTTAAACATTATGGAAATGACATTGTCCTAGATGCGAATTTCGAGGACGAAATTCCTTTTAAGGAGGGATGGATGTGAGGACCCCAAAAAATTTTTCTTATTTTATTGGTTTATTTAATTATTTATTCACCTGTTTTCGCCGGATAATTTATTTCAATCATTTTAAATCCATTTGTATGGAACAATGTCTCCCCTATGTTTTAAAACATCCCGTTAGAAAATTTAATTTCTTGGAGGCTCGTTTAAGTGAGGAATAACAAGTACACGTTTTTTGCGGCTATATTTGAATTGAGAATGTAATAATCTTGGAGAATTAATAATGAATAATAATAGTCCAAGAAAAGTTAATTGAGAGATTAGATGTGAGTGAGTTAAAATTAAGTTATACCGCCCACGTGTCAAAAGTTTTTTGAAAGACGCGCTAGTACAAATTAATTGGTGATTTGAGCAATTAATACTAGACTCGTCTGACTCATGTTTTTATTTCTAAAATAGTTATTTTATGATTAATTACTCTAGTATTAGTTAGTTATATTATCGTTACAAGAATTTCTTACAAATTGAGCTTTATCGCGCGCGAGTCCGAAGTTCGCGTTTTCACGCGCATGACTAATTGATGGACTTCAGAAATTTATTTTTGGGCTGCTAAGAATGAATAATTATAGTACTAAAGGAATTATATTTAGAGGTTTAGTGCACAAGTGAAATAAATCCGAGAGAAAACGAACACGAAACGCGCGCGCGCGTCACTACTAGGAGTTGACTTTTTCACAAACTTTGGCCCCAAGTTTCCAAGCTTCCAAGAGAAGCTTCAGTCATCTGCCATTTCTCTCTCTCTTCATCCTCAAGAGCTGGCCGAACCTCCAAGCAAAGGAAGAAGAGCAAAGTTCATCCCATTTCACTTCCATTTTTGCAACCTTTTCACTTCAAAATCCTTCACACAACACCTAAACAACTTGGAGAGCAACTCAATCTTGGTGGAGGACATCTTTCTCATGGTTTTTCTTGAGCTTTAGAGGTGCAAAATTTCTGATTTCACTCAAAGGAGTAGGAAGTAATCATCCAACTATCTAACCTTGGCTTCAGTGGGTTGATTTTTGCTAGGAAGCTTGTAGCTTCATTGTTTTTGTTGTTGTTCGATTTAAATGGTTGGAGTGGGCTCTATGAAATCCCAACTTGATGGTATAGGACTGATATGATGATGATGAGTGTTGTTTGTGTTAGTTATGTGATAAACAAGATGAGATTTGTTGGAAAAGTGAAAGGAAAACCAAAGGAAAAATTGTATAGGAAGAGGCTGAAAATCTGCCTTGTTTTTGTCAAAGCTTTGATTCAAATTTTTTATTCTAAAATGACCTTGAATCTGATGTACATATGTTGTGTAGGATGTGTGGAAAGTTTTCACAGAAAATCATTTGATTTGGTTGGGTAAAAGTTGAAATTTCGAAAATTTTCAAATCTGGAAAATGGTGTCCAGGTGTTCTGGACAGGGCATCTTTGAATGATCATAACTCTCTGTTCAGATGTCGAAATCAAGTGCTGTTTGTGGCATTTCAAACTAGACATCCATAATTTTCTAACGGTGTATCATACACCTTCTAATTCGAAGTGAATCATCTGTAGTGATTGATCAAAGTCGGCTGCCTTGTTCTGTCAGTCCAACCGAGAGGAAGTTAGAAGCTGCAATTTGTGGCTCTGTTTTCTCTCATTTGCAAACTGAATTTCAAAATGGCTTCTTTTGATGAAATGTACCCTTTTAATCTAGTTTCCAATGCCACCAACTACGTCCAATTTCAAGTTGTATTGAGTGAGATATAGCCCAATTCCCGAACTGTACCAAAGCTGAAAAACCCTAATTTTGGCTAGTTGGATGACCTAGTTTGACTTGGGACATGTTGTTTCGAAAATTCTGATGTCAATCACCTATCAAATGTATATTAGACGTTCCTTAGACTTTATTGTCACCAATGAACCAAATTGGAGTTAATTTTGTTTGGCAAAATGTTTGAAAAGGGAAAAGGAAACAAGAAGACAGATTTGTCTTTGAAATTCCGTAAACTTTGATAGTTTTGTTAACTACCTTCCCGTGTGAATTTTCAAATGAAATTTGATAGGGGAGTATCCCTTCTATGGAAGTTGAATTGTACCAATTTTGGTATCATTCTACGACTGTTTTGATATACAAACAAGATACCAAAGTTGTTCTTCCAAATCTGGAAAATGGACCGAACGGTCCTTAATTTTAACCAAATTTGAGCTGCTATATCTTGACACTCAAAACTCCAATTCTAGTTCCATTTGTTGTGTTTAAAACTTTGATTGGAACTCTAATATTTCTGTGAATTTCAGAGGTTAGTTAACTATCTGTGAAATTTGCCGAATTTCCAAAGTTTGCCAAAAAACCAAGATTGAAACTGTCGTGTAAGGCGAATCAGCCACTTTAAGCTGAAATTTGATATGATTTTTCAAAGATTGCTCCTTAAAACTGAAATTTTTGAACTTGAAGGGAATTGAGTTTTTAGAAACTCTTCACTACCCTTCGATATTGAATGACCATTTTAGACTTGCCTTTATGAAGGAAATCGGTTTTTCCTTGCGTTATTAGGCACCACTTGTGAACCTTGAATTTTGAGCAAGTAAAGCTCTATTCCATGACATTTTTTTAGATTGTACAAGTGTATGATCTCTTTTGTTAACAAGAGACTTATAAGCGATAGTGGTGATAGTTAATTATTATTTGCTCAGGCACTCAAGGGGACCTTCAAGAGGATCTCACAGTGGACGCCTAAACCCTCAATTGGGCACTACTTCCTTGTTTTTAATTGGTGAGTGTCAAGTGTGTGAATAAGTGCTACGTGCTTAATTGTTATTAGTGATTGGGTATTTCAAAAATTCCTAGTCGAGTGTGTACTTTCTCGCACTCGTTCTCATTTAAGTGAAGTGTATTTGAATTCCTTGAAGTGAATTACTTAAAATGAATATTTAAGTGAAGTGTTTTAGTGATTATTTATGCTATGAATGCATAAGTCGATTGGAGTGAATCTCCTCGACTCTCAGTGATAATAATGGGGACGCCCAAATCTTATCAGCCGGCCTTGCGACTCGAGCCGGCATGAGTTTGGTCGAGAAGCTTGATGAGCCATGAGAAAAGTGTATAAGCGTGATCTATTGGAGAGATCTCATTTGGCATATTCGAGTAGTATCGCCTTATATAAAAGAAGAGCGGGCCCGGCGCTGAGGTATGTAATGGTGAACGAGGAATGAGTAAGTGAAGTTTCTACAGACTAAATACCGACTCGGTTGACGGAGTGTCATCGCGGGGAGGTAATTGATCGAGCAGTGGCAAAGCAAGTGGAACTTGAGAGCTCCTATATCTTTGAATTGTTTCTGTTTATTTTTTTCACTCGAATTGTTAGTTACTTGAATACAACTGTTTTATTTGCTAAATTGTGTTTGCTACTTGGATTACGTGCTTGCATGTGTGTTTCTTAGCCTCACTGAGTATTGGCTCACCCCATTAGTTTGTTTTCCTTAACAGGTTGAAATTGGGAGATTTTGGGAAAAGCCGACTAGGTTATACCTTTGATTGGAATCTTGGTTGTAAATGTTTAGTCGAATTTTAATGGTTGTATTTTGGGACTTGATGTATCTTTTAAGAACATGATGTAAGATATGGATATTTAGTAAAGGAATTGACTTTTCTTCATCTAGACTTGTATTATTTGGTATGTATCTTTAAGTTTGAATGGAATTATCTTGAATCCTGATGAGAGCTGGGAAGGCATCCTGCAGATATCTTTGGGTGTAGACACCAAATTTTAAATAATTTGTATGTTGCATCTATTTCATGATTTTTGTTTTAGATTGTTTGCATTTTAGTTCATTATTGTTTGTTTTGCACTTTTAGTTGTTATTTTATTTTAGTTTTATTCATTTTTCCTTTTTAGTTTGTCTAGTTCATTTGCTATTTATTTTTATTTGTCATATTAGTTTTATTCATTTTTTAGTTTTAGTTTTTAGTTTTTAGTTTTGTTTTTTTTTAGTTTTTAAGTTTAGCGTAGAGTTTCTAGAAAAAGGAAAGAAAAAAGAAAAAGGAAAACATTCAAAAAAATATGTTTTAATCATTTTTGTTTTATTCATTGCTTTCTTGGAAAAAATGAAAAAACGATGAAAATGGAAAATGAAAAAGAGAAAATTGGAAATTGCATTTTTTGTTGTTTCTAGTTTATTTATTTTTCATCCAATATTGATTAAAGTGTTTTTTGTTATTTTTATTTTTGTTTCAAAAAAAAAAAATGAGGACCGCGGCATGCAAGCTGTGTTTTGGTCGCAGCTTGCAAGGGAACTTTGAGGCAGCTCCTTCAGCTGCAAATAGAGAAGAAAGGACAGAGGGTTTAGGGTGTTTGATTCCAGTATATAAAGAAAGAGATGGCAAGAAAAGAGAGGGAGGGGGTTGACAGCCGCAAAGAGGGAGAAAGATTGAGAGGGTGACGGGAAAAACAGAGGATCGGGGAGAGATAGAAAGTGACGGCTAAAATAGATCTGGAGAGAAGTGGCGGCTGCAAAATTGGAGAAAACAAAAAAAGAAAGACCAGAGATAAGGAGAGGGAGGCGGCTAAAGTCTGGACAGAGAGGAGAGACTGAGAAAGGCCGAAAAGAAAAGGGTGTGAAAGGGTAGAAAAACAGGGAGAGATTGAGAGAGTTTCGGCTAAAGAGAAACCCAGCAAAAGAAAGGGAAAAGCTGTAAACGAGAAGGTGACAGCAACCAGTGGCAACTAAGGAGAAGAGGAGGAACCCAACGCCACCATTATCGTCTTCGATCTTCATCAAGAAAGCACGAGTACTGTAAGTTGTTTTTCTCCTTTAAATTCCAGTATTTCTTCCAAACGCAGACATCTTTAAATTGTCAAAGCATGTGTTTTCGTTGACTTTGCTTATGGGAAATTCACTGTTTTGTTGTCTACTCTTCCGCCCTTTCTGTTTCATATTCCCAAGACTTTGTTTCTTTGTTTATGAGTGAAAAAATCAAGTCTTGTGGCTGAACATGGGTCGTGTTTTGATTTGGTATGGTTGAAAATTTGTTAACCTAGAAAGCCAGCCGCTTTGCATTTTTCTTCCCCAAAATCAAATAGATGTGGTCCGTGGGTTTTCGTTTGGTGATCCCTGATGTTTAAAAGATTTAGTTTTTGATGATTAAGAATGATTGAATCCTTTGTTGTTGTTAAAATTGTTGCTGTCGCGTGGGTTGGCTAAACGTCAAAACATCGTATAAGCTTCAGAAATTTGCCGAAGGTTTTAGCCGAAAGTTTGTGTGTTTGGATGGAGGAATTTATGTGATTTCATTGTTCCAGGTTAAAGTTTGATGTCTGGTTCAGATTTTTATTATGTTCAGTGAGGGGGAACCTGCACACTTGCACGAAAACTTAGGAATTGGCAGAAAGCTTCATGCAGTTCTTATGTTCTCCTCCTCGCGACAGTCCACCAAAGGGTCTTCATTGTCTAATGGATCATTTAATCTTGTGTTTGAAAGAAGAAATTGGGTGATTGATGTTGGGGTCATGTGTTCTTGGGCCAAATCCACATAAATCAAGCATGTTTGGTTTCTTGAACTGTTTGGCATGAATATACCTAAGCTAAAATGAAAGAAGCAAAAGCTGCTGCATTGTCATTGCTGTTTTCCTCTCTGCTCACTGAGTTTTTGCACATAAAATTGCGGTTGCATCTTATGTTGAAGGAAAATGGAAGGTTTGGTGTTAATGTTTGTGTGTTTGGGTTCAAGGAAAGCTTGAAACATGTTTAAACATTGCTGGAAAATGCACAGAGCAGGATTGCCGAATCATTTTGCATAAAATTCTCCAGCATTTGTATAAGTTCCTTAAATGTTTGGTTTGTTGGATGAGGAGTTTATTAGCTTTGCTGGTTAAGTTCAATGTTGGACAGATGAAATGGCTATACTCAAAGCTGTCTAGAATCCATTTGTAAATGAAAATGCAGCAGACTTCTCTTTCGGTTGTAGCAGCTTCCGTTCTTCAATGTTTGCATGATTTCCTCCTATGTATTTGCTGGTTTGGGATGTCAAATTTATGTTTTGCTGTCTAGTTTAAAGTTTTGGATGTTAGATTAAGGGAACTTTGGTTAAGGTATGTAGTTGAATTTAAAGTTGGCATTTGAAAGTGAAACATAAAAGAAATGCGGCTGATTTGTTTGTTTTGTGCAGAAAGCTTTCTACGTAGTTGCATGGGATTGCATGAAAAACAACTTTCAGATTTAGCACTTTGACCCCTCAAGTTTCACCTTATGCTATTATGACCCACAAAATTGAGAAAACTAATCAATTGGGTCCCTGTGACTTTTGCAGCAATGCATTATGGCCCAATTACATTCCATGTTCTTGAAATTATGTCCAAAGATATTTGCGTTTGAACCATTACTTGATCCTTTCTTGGCTCTTGGATCCTTTGAGTTCTTCAATGTTTCAATTGGATTCGAATGGTTAATTAATGTTTGCAATTGGGTCTTTAGTCTTTTTTCTATTTTAGAATTTTGATTAATGAATCATTTTTGCTTAGAATTTGTGCATTATTTGATCCTTTCCAACTTGCAAATTGAGGAAGGGTTCGATGTTTGATGGATTCCGATTTGTCTTATTTACGTTCTATCATTAAATTGGTGCATTAATCCTTTGCTTTGAATGGTTTTAGCCCAAGTTATCCCGTTAATTGGTGACTTTAGCCCAATTTAAGTCTTGTCCACTTTATTAGCACCACAAAAGGGGAAGGTATAATCTCTTTTATCTTTTTGTCTCTCCTATGTGATCCAATGTGCTAAGTGAGAATTGCATGTCTACTTTGTTTTCCTTGCTTTTCTTTAGTTCATTTATTTTATTTACTTTTGCTTTTAATTAAGTTATTCTTTTATGGGGTATGTGTACACCTCTTAGCTTGTAATAGATAGGGTTTGGAGGAGCATTTGATGAAGACCTATTGAAGACGTGTGCCTAGCTAGCAAATGTAATAGGTTAATTAGCTTGATTGCTTGCTTTTGTTGCTATGTGTTAATTTGCTTTATTAGGCTGTTGCATCTAGTCGAGCATGCTAAGTGTTATGTGCTACGTGTTTATAGGTGATTTGCATGCCTACTCGCTTTCCATAGCCATGAATGAATGTGATGGATGAATGTACGTTTCCACTAGTCCAACGCTAGTCGGAATTCATAGAATGGGCTAGTCCAACGCTAGACCCAATAGGCCGTTCCCCTTTTTGTTAGTGCATATTTGCATGTGCACTACATTTCATGCATTTTTCTTAGTTTTTATCATTTGGCATGCTCCTCGAACCCCTTTTCCCCTCATTTTAGGATTTTTACATTTCATGCTAGTTATAGGGTACATTTGCTTGAGTGTCCCCTTTCGATAAGGGAAACGAGCGAGTGTGGCTAAAAAATAGCCTTAGCACGCTAGTTCTCCCTTCTAATCAAAGGGAAAATTAAAGTCACAAAGTTAGGACTCCCCGTTCCCGTCTTGATGCATTCCTATAGGATTCATGCATTTTACTCATTCACTATCACATACACTTCTACTTTATATTCTAACCCTTTTTCCACATTCTCACTTCACACTACTTTTGCACGTTTTCACTCAACTACTTATACTTTATAATATCACTCGCACACATGCACTTTATGTTATCTCACATACATTTTCACATTATTACTTTACTTACCTTATCTTGTATATCCATTTGCACACTTCCACTTACACACTCTTGTTTTTATTACTTTTCTCACTTCACACAAACTTACATTTTCACATGGCATGCATTCCACTCATTTTTTTTTGTCATTTAGGATTATGTGTGACCTCTCCAAAGGATCATTATTGGGCTTCACAATTAATGTGATTGGCACCACTCAACCTTTGCAGAGAAATTTCTCCCATGTCCCCCTAGGTATAGGTTTTTGCATTCATATAGTCATATCCAACACGCGATACATACCTTGGGTAGAAAAAATTAGGAAAAGTTGGGTTAAGTCACGCAACTAGCTTTGGCTAGGGTAAGGGAGTGCCTTAGGCTCCGCCTTTGCCTTCTCCCTTACCAAACGTGACCCTCGATCCCTTTCTTTGGTTACGTAGACCTAAAAGTTTTCAAAAAGGGTTTGTTTACTTTTTTTATTCAAAAACAAAAATCATTTTTGGGTGACTTGGTACAGCCTAACTCTATACCAAGTGGCGACTCCATTTCTTTCATACAAAAAACCCTTTTGAACTTTACTTGACCAAAACCGTCGTATTTCACAATCCCACGGTCTTTTCTTTCACTTCTACACACGTTCACACACACCACACACACTACTCACACTTACATCAAAAAGTGGGGCGCGACAACTTGGCGACTCCACTGGGGACTTCCTAAGTGGGTCCAAGCATTTGATTTAGCCATTGTTTTCCTTTTTCTACCCCTTTTATGCATTGCATCTTGGATATTAGGGTTGCATTTTCCCTTTTTGGAACTCTTTTCTCAAATTACTCCCTCGCTCACGAATGTATGATTGGTTGATTGGATGTATGTTTACTTATTTATCTCGCGCTTGCATTGCATTTTGGGTGGGGGACATCACCCTAGAGCCTCGCATTGGTTCTTGATCCCTCCCCTCCAAACGAGCACTAGCATACGTGCATACGCTTTAATTTTTCACCCCTCATTTATTTTTCTTTTAGTGGCTTGTCACGCCACTCCACCCTATTAGGATTTTAGGCGACCCACTTGGACATGTGATCGTGACACGACGTGTGCGTAGCATGATCCGAGGGGTCACTCGATCTTCCGCTTTAAACTTTAGGTTGATGACCTATTAGTTTTTAGTCGAAGGTTGAGAATTCTTTTTAGATTCGCCCAGACGGGTAGCCGTGACACGACGTGTGCGTAGCAACGTCTGGGAAATCGCTCGAGCCACCGACAAGGAACCTTGGGAGTGGTGACCTTTGGTTTCCAAGTCTGAAGGCTCGGGGACCTGAGCTTATCGAGTCTAGATGCATTAGCGAACCCCAGCCTCATGCATCCATATTAGAATTGCCTAGGGTAGAGTCGACCTTACCCTAAATTAGGAAACACTATTCACGAGGGGAGGGGTCCCACCCCTCTTTCCTTATCTGTCTTTGTTGCTAAATTGTCCAAAGTGTTATGTGATTATGTGTTGAACTAACTTTCCTTGTTTCCTGTCTTTTGCATTCACAAACGTTAGGAAATAAGAGATCTGGCACGATCCTCTTTTAGGACCTACCCTTATAGATAGGTTATTGCATGTTTAGAAATTTTGGTATATTTCATTCGTAAATTAATAATGGCATGTCATTTTTAGGCCTACCCTGGCGTATAAAGGGCTCCTTAGGGCACGTTTTCTTTAAATCGCATGTTTTACTGCTTTAATAGATGGCATCATGCATAACCCTAGAAAGGGAATGCCATTTAGGGAATCCCGTATCAGGAATAAACCACCTTGTGTCTCGGATATTTAATCCAAAGAGACTTGCACGTTTACATTTTGTACCATTCAAAGGGGTAGTGCACAAGGTAAGGTAGGATCCGATCATCTTCATAAGAGCGATTTTTGGAATATGTGCGTCTAATAATCACTTTTTGGCTATTTTATCAAAGTTGGTAAAAATCCCTTGCGCAAAGGACATTAATTTGAAGAAATTCACAAATAATTCCTCCTATTGAGACGATAAATAAATTGGGGCCAAAATTTGATTTTTAGAAGGCTCATAGGCTAATGCATCGTAATAAATTTTTGAAACTACCAGTGGATAGCTTGATTTTTTAAGCTACCCAATTCCATTCAATCCATTGGACCATTTCATTCATCAATTTCATCCAGTCCATTTTATCAATTTATTCATTTTTAGGGCAATCTAGTCGATTTTCGAATAAATCACCAATGTCATTCAAATTCATTTGATTAGTTAGGGCAATTTTGTCGATTTTTGATAAATCATCAATTTCGTCCGATTCATTTGACCCGTTTACCCTTTTAGGGCGACCTGGTCAATTTTGAATAAATTCTCGATTTCATTCAATTCATTTAACCAATTTCATTTTTTAGGATGACCTGGTCCATTTTGAATAAAATTTTCAATTTCATTCGATTAAGTTCCTTTTTTAGGATGATTCGGTCATTTTGAGTAAATTTTTAAATTTCGCTCAAATTCATTTGACCCGTTCCTTTTTTAGGGTAATCCGGTCGATTTTAAATAAATTGTCAATTTCATTCAACCCATTTAAACAATCAGGGTTTCAATGTCAATTTCAAATTGGGAAACTTAGTCGAATTTTTGAGAAAATCATCCATTGCATCCAGCCATTTGATCAGTTGGAGTTTTGACCTGCGCTCCACTAAGAAAATTTGTTAACGAGTTCCAATCTCTTCGATAGGAAATTCGTCAAGGTCAAACCCGTGTGTTTTTGCAAATTCTTGTATCGATCAAAAGTGATCAATCCATTCGAACGTTGACCTCATTTTGACAAATGTCTTTCGTCACTCCAATTGACCGAATTTTTCCAAATTATTTCTCACTCAACGAGTTGATCAGATCCATCAGGTATGGTATAGTGCCTACCTCAGAGGATTGCATTTTCATGCTAAGCCTACCCTTGCCACAAAAGGGCTCCCCCATAGGACATGCATCCGAATTTTTCGGATATTTACTAACTCTTGTCTTTTTCTTTTCCTTTTCTTTATTTTCTTTAGAATAACTAAGCGAGGGTTGAATCTAAAGGCAATTCCTTTCAAAATTCTCAGGTAATATTTAAACATAGCTTCTCGTCGAAACCCCATCATAACACGATCCCGTAGTCAAGCCCAGAGGAGTCGTGTAAACATGAGTTCACAACCGAAACAATCAGATAGGTCTGCTACTACCGCTCAACCTGAGACAGCAAGTTTGGGGGTTCAGTTGACTGAAATGCTTACTAAGTTCGGTGAGATGGCTACCGAGATGGCAACCCAAAGGAAGTTGATTGATGAGCTAATTAGCAGCGGAGTTCAACCTGAACCTGTACCTGACAGGCAGCCTGAGCCAGAGCCATTTGTCATCCCTCCGACTCAAACCACCGTTACGCTACCTTTCCTTATTCCACCCGAAGGAACTTTCACTTATCCATACACTTACCCTCCTAATCTTTCATTTTTTCCTACTCACATACAAGGCCCACAACCCCAAACCACTTCAAACATACCACCAGAGCTACGTACTGCTACTGAGCCATTCCTACCCGACCATATTGTTCAAACCAAGCCAGAAATGGGGGAATCTTCCGCTCCCGTTGATATAAAGCTGCTCAAACGCCTTGACCGTTTTGATGAGTTTATGAGGAGGAGTCAGGGTTTGAACAAACAAGGAGTGCTGGACTATGATGAGCTTTGTCTCTTCCCAAATGCACAATTGCCTGAGGGGTTCAAAACTCCGAAGTTTAACAAATACGATGGCACGGGTAATCCCAAAACACATCTCCGACTGTTCGCCAACAAGTTGGGTAGGGCAACAGATGATGAAAATTTGCCTTTGAGGCTATTCCTAGAAAGTCTGGAGGGGGATGCACTCGACTGGTACTCCAACCTGAAGCCCGAAGAAGTGAAAACTTGGATTGACTTGTCTAATGCTTTTGTGAGGCAGTATGAGTATAACTGCAAGCTGGCTCCGACGCGAACCACGTTGGAAGGAACAAAAAGAAAACCCTCTGAGGACCACAAGACTTATGCCAAGAGGTGGAGGAAAATAGCTGTAAAAGTTGAGCCACCAATGTCTGAGGACGAAATCATACGCACTTTCATTAAGGCACATGATCCGCCATACTTTGAAGAAATTTTTCGCATGACTGGATGCTCGTTTGCCGCTATTGTCAATAAGCTTGAAGAGTTCGATGACTTCGTGAAAGGTGGGAAGATTGTTAATGTCTCTGCCCTCAAATCCCAGTTGGAAGCTTTGCAAGGCCAAAGTAATAGTGGTGGGAAGAAGCAACAATTCCAAAAGAAAGAGGGGGAAATTGCTTTTGTCTGGGATCGAAACCCTATCTCAAGACCCAGACCTCGACAATACTCTACCTACTCAAATCTTTACCCTTATTATTCAAACCCTCATCCTGTTTATCACATCAATACCACTCATCCTCGACCTCGACCAAATTACCCTAACACACCTACAACACCATTTCATATTTCTCCACTTAACTTTCAAACTAGACCACGCTCTCCTTATCATCCAAGACCCACCTTACCCGTCAACCATAACTACAACTATCAACAGACCGCTATCACCCAAGACCCGGCCCGATATAGAACTTTTACCAATTTAGGTCGGCCCCTTGATCAACTGTATGAGCAACTCAAGGCCGCGGGGAAAATTGATACAATACCTCCTAAGGTCTATACTAAAGGAGTTCCCCCTGGTTATAATCCTCAATCTTTTTGTGCCTATCATTCTGGAGCTCCTGGACATTCTACTGCCAATTGTCGGGTACTTAAACACAAAATCCAAGATATGATTGAGGCCGGAGACATAATTTTGAGAAGAAGTACAGAACAAGGACCGAGCATAAGTACAAACCCCTTTCCCAAACACAAGGACACCTTTGAGGCATCCACCTCCAATGACGAAATTTGAAAATCCTGAAGGAGCTCTGCACAATTTGGATGGCTGACTATCCTCCCTCTCGAAGGGAATTTCGATAAATCTAGGGGTTGTCATTTACTAAAGTTCACAAAAACTTTTTCTTGCATATGTGAATAGATTAATGAAAGAGTCTTTTGCAATTGAGTTTTGTCTTGTTTTGAAGTTGCATGAAATGCACAATTTGTTTTATTGGTTTATTTGATTATTGTCCTAATTTTTTTTTATTTCTTTTGAGATGGCCAAAGATGAAATTATTTGACCCTTTGAATATCACTGTTCTGGAATCCGATGAAGCCATACATTGGAAAATCCCTTCATTAAAAATCCCCTCATTGAGAAATCCTTTCTTTGAGGAAGCCATACATTGAAAAATCCCTTCATTGAAAAATCCCTTCATTCGAGAAATCCTTTCATTTGATGAATCCCTTCATTTGAGAAAATCCCTTTCCGGCCAGGTTGAAAGCTGATTGGTTAAAGCAGTGTCATCAACGATTGATTCTGATTGATGAAAGGCAGTAGAATGCTATGTACCATGACCAATGTTGTCAAAACGCATGGCCTGAGATTCATAACAAAAGAGTCCACCGCCGATCTTCTGAAGAAGGGAACAAAGTGCTAAAGTGATGAAAGATGAAGTTGAAGGCAAATTTGCTTCAAATTGGCAAAGCTCATTGGGTGTTCAAAAGGTATTACCAGGCGGGGCAGTCATGGATGGACAGGTATTCTCTCAACCTATCAACTCAGACATGTGTAAGAAATTCTTTATTTGATTATGTAAATTCCTTCTAGGAAATCGTGCAAGAGACGAGGCAAAAGTCAGGCCATCTTCCTTTTCGATCAAAACATTTCATCCCTAGTCATCCCCTTTGATCTATCAGAACAATAATTTTCGTTTGGCAGCCCCTGAGGATTGCAAACCCCACATTGGGGCAAATTCATTTTGAAAAGAGATGATCAGAAAGGGAAAGCCCCACATTAGGGCAAATTAATTTTGAAAAAAAAAGAAGAAGAAAAAAATGAAAAAAGAAGGAACCCCACACTGGGGCAAATTTAGTTTTGAAGAAAAATGCAAAAGTGAGAAACATGTGATGAAAATGCAAAGAAAGAAAAATTCAATCAAACTGGGGCAAATTTCCTCGGTTTCGTTCAAAAATTGGAGATAATTTCAAAATGATGCAATTTCAGGTTATTTCACACCTCTCATTAAAATTTGCTTTCAAGCCTCAACTTTTCTTGAAAAACACCCCACCTGACATCATTTTAAATGCCCAAAAGTCCTTGTCGCGCCCCATTTTTAATAAATAAATAAAATGGTTTTAAAAAATGTATTTTTGTGATTGAAAAATGAATTTTGATTTAAAAGAAAAGTGGGTCTAAATGGGGGTTTGAGAATGCGACGATTTGACCCAAAATTATAGTTTAAAAAGGGTTTTTTGAAAAATACGGAGTCGCCACTTGATAATGAGTTAAGGTGTACCAAGTCACTTAAAAAATGTATTTTTAAAGAAAAATAGGAAAAAGTAATGAGAAACCCTTTTTAAACGACTCCTAGTCTACGTAAACCAAAGAAAAAGGTTCGGGAGTCACATTTGACAAAGGGGAAGGCAAGGATAAAATCCAAGGCACCCCTTTGACCTAGCCAAGGCTAGTTGCATGATTTAATCAAAGATTTTCTTGTTTTAACCAAAGAATTTATTACATTTGGATGCACTACATGAATGCAAACCCTAGACCTAGGGGTATTGGGGGAAATTTCTCTTCAAAGGTTGAGTGGTGCCAATCACATTAATTGTGAAGCCCAATAACGATCCTTTGAAGAAGTCACGAATAATGCGAGTGGGATGCAAATGAATAGAATGCATGTATGCAATGTGAGGATATGAGTTTGAAAAAGTAATAAAAGACAATAAATATGTAAATGAAAATGTGCACATGAGTGGGCAAGGTACGGTATGTGAAATGATAATATGAAGTGCATGTGTGCAAGTGATGATAAAAGTGTTCGTGTGCAAGTGAAGAAACATAAAGGTGCACGTGTGCAAAATGGGAGGAAAAATGAAAGTGTGGTGAGGGTATAAAATGGTAGAGTGGATTTGAAAATGCATGAGCCTAGGGAATTTATGCATATTGGGTACGGGGAGACCTAAATCGTGACTCAATTTGCCCTTTTATAGAGGGAATACAAGCGTGCTAAGACTTAGAAAAAGCCACACTCGTCTATATCCCATATTTAAGGGGACTCTCAAGCAAATGAACCCTATAACTAGCATGAAAATGCAAAAATCCTAAAATGGAGGGAAAAGGGGTTCGAGGGGCATGCAAAATGATAAAACTAAAAAGAATGCATGACATGTAATGAACATGCAAACATGTACTAACGAGGGGAAATCCCTAAGGGTCTAGCGTTGGACTAACCCATTCTATGAATTCCGACTAGCGTTGGACTAGTGGAAACGTACATTCATCCATCACATTCATTCAGGGCTATGGAAAGTAAGTAGACATACCAAACACTTAAAAACACATAGCACATAACACTTAGCATGCTCGACTAGATGCAATGACCTAATTAAAGCAAGTAACACATAACATATAGCAAGCCACCAAACTAATGGACCTATTACATTTGCTAGCTAGGCACACGTCTTCAATAGGTCTTCATCGAATGCTCCTCCAAACCCTATCTATTACAAGCCAAGAGGTGTACACATACCCCATAAAGAATAAATTAAATAAAAAGCAAAAGTAAAAATGAAATAAATGAAAGGAATTAAAGAAAGGTAAGGGAAGCAAGATAGACATGCATATTCACATAACACGTAGGAGCACGTAGGGGAGACAAAAAGATAAAAGAAGTTATACCTCCCTTGGAATGGTGTCCAAATGAAAGAAAAATAGCTTATTTATCCTCCAAAATAAAAGAAATGGTCAAGGTACCAATTTATTTGTGAAAACTAAAAACATGCAAACATGGGCTCACATGGTCATAAAGCTCTTAAATTCATGCATGAAGTGCAATTTAAACAAAGCATGGTAGTTAATTGAAGCAAACCAACAATGAAAAGTGGTAAAGTTTGAGCTGCCAAGGACCAAATTGAGGAGATTATTCAATTGGTTGGGTCATAGTGGCATAAGGGGAACTTGGGGGGTCAAAGTGCAATTTTCAGAAATTATTTCATGCATAAGCATGCAAACTACGTAGCTTATGCCTTCTGCAACACTTGCTGCATTTTTATTTCCAGCCAAGCAATGAAACACCTAAACTAACACAATCCAAACAAACAAGAAAACTTATAAGGAGATCAAACATTCTTCCCCCCTCTTCGGAACACAAAAATCCAGAAAACAAGAACATTCAAATGCTAAAACAAAATCCAGCAACTTAGGCTTGTTCTTCCTAGTTCATGCTGAAAACTAGCAAGATAGATGACTAAACCAGTTTTGGTGAACTGCTGCAACATTTTATAACTTCAGCAAATCTCTTTCCTTGCAATCATGTTCATGCCAATTCTTTATTCAAATTAAACACATTCATGCAAACAAACTAAGAGAGAAACATGCTGGAAGTATTATTTAATAAAATCAGCAAAGCTTGGAACGAAATGGAAGAAAACAACAAGATAAGGTCGTGAGTTTCTGGTTCAGCAAACTGAAATGCATTTTCCAGCAAATGCTCAAACATGATTCAAACATTTTAGGCTCAAACATGCCAACTCAAACCTCACTTATCCCATTGAACACAACATCCATTACCACATGACAACAAGAAAAACTGGTCTGCCCAACAACAAAGAAAGAACGAAAAATGCAGCTAGAGTTCCTGCAACAAACAAGCAGGCTGCTGCATTTTGTTCTACTTTTTCCTTACACACACAAACATCAATGCCAAACCTTCCCTCTCATCCCTTCAACACCAAATTAAGCATGAAAACTGAAGTGCAAAACTCAACTAGTAACTAAGGAGAAGGCAACACGGCAGAGAGAAGAAAATGCAGCAGCTTCTCCTTGCTGCGTTTTTGAAGAGAATGACTCTTAAATAACTTGGGCAACTTCAGCAATTTCATACCATGAGTTTCCAACAAAACTTTCAGATTCAAAATACATCAGAAATGACACATATTCATGCTAAACTCTGACCCAAACAAACCAGAGACAAGTTGCAAACATCAAAACATTTCTGCATTTTCTAATTGCAACATTGCCGCAGCTTCATCAAGAAAAGCAGAAAGTTTTGCAGCCCAAGATTCACTATGTTCACCATGAATGCACACTTAGACAAGCAAACAAGGGAATTCGGGGATAGAGAGGGACTGAAACATGTATTTTCCAGAACTTGGCTCCCCCAAAATCAGTAGCCAAAGTGCAAGCCTGTTGCCGTTCATTTCTGACGCGACTTTCAGACCCAAGCACACTACTTCGATCAAAACTTTTCAGTCAAAAATCCTAACTTTAACCTAAGCAACGAAATACATAGTTACTGCAATCCAGACAAACCAAGATTTTCAATGGAAGTCACGTAAGTTTTAGAAAATTTTCATACAAAGTAGCTCGAAGACTTTCTCATTCACAAAAATGCCTTGCACGATTCTGATTGCAGTAACAATTTTTCATTCCGTGTGTAGGCCTCAAACCCAAGCAGATTCGCAAGTATGACTCACATGGATGACGAAACAGGTGTAAAGGCCAAACTTTCAGCAATCTATCATAACCCAGCAGCTTATGAACAAATTCCAGAGTAGAAATGTTACCTTTAGCTTCGGATCAAAGCTCGATGTAATCCAAAAATGATGGCGTTGTTCTCCGTCTCTCCCACAGCTACTTCTCTTTCTCTCTGGTCTCCTCAGAAACTATAACCTCTTCTCTTGCGTGTGTTTTCCCTTTTCTTTCCTAGCTTTCTTTTTACAGCCGCCCACTCCTTCTCCGCTGCAACTCCAGCTCTCTGGCTCCCTCTCTCTCTCTTTCAGTTTTTCTCTAGCCGTCCACTCTCTCCCCCAAGATTTCTTTCCTCTGGTTTTTCTTCTAGTTTCAGCCCTCAACTTTCTTCTTCACGGTGGTTCCTCCCCCCTTACTCTCTAACTCTCAACCGCTATCTTTGTTTGCCCTTGTTTTTCCTTTTTAGCAGCCGCAACCTCTTCTCTCTCTCGGACTTTGGTTCGTTCAGCCGCCAACTCTCAGCCCCTTCAAAATTCTAGCCGTAACCCCTTCTATGTTGCTCTCTCTTTTTCTAGCTGTTTTCTTTTTCAGCCGCCACTTTCATCAGCCTTTCTCTCGCGTTTTTCCTTTTTCATTCCCTCCAGACTTGCGGTCGTCACCTCCCTTCTTTTTTCTCCCCCTTAAACTCTCCCTGCTCTCCCTAGTTTTAGCCGTAAAAAAAAACCTCCCAAAACTCCCCCTTTGCCGGCTGCCTTTTTCTTTTCTATTTATACTAGCCCTCTAGCCCTAAAACAACTCAGCCATCCTCTCCATATTGCAGCTAAGGGCTCCCCGAGTCCTTCCTTGCAAAGCTGCAAAAAATGCAGCTTGCATGCCGCGACTGTTGTTGTTTTTTTTTCTTTTTTTTTTCTCTTTTTTTTCTTTTTAACTTAATAATTTAACAAAAATAATAGTAAAACGAAATAATAATAAAACAAAAATTTTAATCAAAATAAACAAACTAAAAAATAACAAAGTTACCATTTTCAATCTTTTTCTTTCATTTTTCCATTTTTCATCATTTTTCTTTTTTCCTTCCTTTTTTTTCAAAATAAATTAACAAAAATAAACCAAAATGCCAAAAGATTGAATTTGAACGTATTTTTGTGAACAATTTTCCTTTTTTTTCTTTTTTTATGATTTTTCTTTTTTTCTCTTTTTTCAAGAAATTCTATGCTAAAACTTAAAAATAAAAATAAAACTAAAAACTAAAAACTAACAATCGAATAAAACTAACACGATAAATAAAAAACTAAAAAATAAACAGTAAATGAAATTACACCAAAAATTTGGTGTCTGCAGTTTGCCCCTCTTTGTCTGAGTTTTGGAAAAACTTGAGACAAAAAAGTAGACACCAAATACTTACCTGCGTTATTCGACTGCGAATTACTCAAACGATGGGGACTGACCCCTGACAGGAAATTTTAAAATCGGGACTGACCCGAGACAGAAAATTAAACGGGACTGACCCGAACAGAATTTAAACGGGACTGACCCGAACAAAACGAAAATCAAGGGACGCACGCTAGTGGGACTGACCCACGGCTAGCGGCGGGGAAAATGAAATGCACACTAGTGGGACTGACCCACGGCTAGCGGCAAAGCAAATGAAATGCGCACTAGTGGGACTGCCCCACGGCTAGTGGCTGAGCAAACGAAATGCACACTAGTGGGACTGACCCGAACAGAATTTAAACGGGACTGACCCGAACAAAACGAAAATCAAGGAACGCACGCTAGTGGGACTGACCCACGGCTAGCGGCGGGGAAAATGAAATGCACACTAGTGGGACTGACCTACGGCTAGTGGCTGAGCAAACGAAATGCACACTAGTGGGACTGACCTACGGCTAGTGGCTAAACAAAATGAAATGCGCACTAGTGGGACTGACCCACGGCTAGCGGATGAGCAAACGAAATGCACACTAGTGGGACTGACCCACGGCTAGTGGCTAAACAAAATGAAATGCTCACTAGTGGGACTGACCCACGGCTAGTGGCTGAGCAAACGAAATGCACACTAGTGGGACTGACCCACGGCTAGTGGCTAAACAAAATGAAATGCGCACTAGTGGGACTGACTCACGGCTAGTGGCTGAGCAAACGAAATGCACACTAGTGGGACTGACCCACGGCTAGTGGCTAAACAAAATGAAATGCTCACTAGTGGGACTGACCCACGGCTAGTGGCTGAGCAATCGAAATGCACACTAGTGGGACTGACCCACGGCTAGTGGCTGAGCAAACGAAATGCACACTAGTGGGACTGACCCACGGCTAGTGGCTAAACAAAATGAAATGCGCACTAGTGGGACTGACCCACGGCTAGTGGCTGAGCAAACGAAATGCACACTAGTGGGACTGACCCAAGGCTAGTGGCTAAACAAAATGAAATGCGCATTAGTGGGACTGACCCACAGCTAGTGGCTGAGCAAACGAAATGCACACTAGTGGGACTGACCCACGGCTAGTGGCAAAGAAAATGAAATGCTCACTGGCGGGACTAACCTCACGCTCCAGTGAAAATAAAATGCTTACTGGCGGGACAAACCCAGCTCCAATAGCAATGTAAACAAGATGCTTACTGGCGGGACAAACCCAGCTCCAATAGCAAAAAAATTAAATGCTTGACAATCGGACAGTGGGATCAAACCCGAGCCTGCCGTGATGAACTTGATTTGATTTTTGACTTTGATTTTTTTGATTTTTTGATTTTTTGATTTTTGATTTTTTTGATTTTTTGATTTTTTTTGATTTTTTTTGATTTTTTGATTTTTTTGACTGAGAGACACTTGTCGAAATAATTTGCCCCAGTGATGAATTTGGTCAGTGGGATTAAACCCAAGCCTGCCCAATGGGATGTTGGCGGCACAAAATTCAGGCCCAACGTGATGTTTGGAATGTTGGCGGCACAAAATCTAGGTCCAACGTGATCTTGTGAAGTTGGCGGCACGAAGTCCAGGCCCAACGTGATTTTGTGAAGTTGGCGGTACGAATACCAGGTCCAACTTGATGTTTGGAATGTTTGGGATGTTGGCGGCACAAAATCCAGGCCCAACGTGCTTTTGCGAAGGGTTAGTGGGATAAAACCCAGTCCTGCCATCCAATTGGTCAAGAAATTGAATTTGATTTGCCAAGAAACAAGCAATTGAACAAGAACTTGAACTTGATTTTTGACTTTTGAATTTTCTGATTTTTTTTCCTTTCGGATTTTTTCGAGAGAATTTTTTCAAAATAATTTGCCCCAGTGTCGGGTCCATTTTTCCCTCCTTCTTCTTGCTTCTCTTTGCAGTATCGGCCTTCCGCCTCATTGGATGCTTTTAGTCATTTTGAATCATGAATACCTGCACAGGGGGGCTTAACAAAGCATGACATGCGCTTAAATTCCATGAAAAGAGCAGCGGGATTGATTCGAAAAATGTTATTATTTGATTTTTGGACGAAAATCTCACATGTATTACAAAAAATTTGCCCCAGTATGGACTTATTTCATGAAATCTTACAAATAAAATTTTGCCCCAGTGTAGGCTCCCTTGATTGCAAAAATTCGTTCAGATGATTTCCCATTTATTTGAACAAAGAAAAAACCACACTTTCTAAAATTTAGAAAAGAATGCACATATACAACCATGTGAAGAAACTTTAAATGTCAAGTTTGAACTCATGCAGAAATTTCATGATAAATTCCTCGAAGTAACACCAAATTCAAGAAGATTTCTTCCTCACTTTTAGCATTGGTGCTTAGGGTAACGGGTCACCACTTCTGGTTGACTCATCTTTTCAGAACCAATCAAGTGACTTTATTTTTTTGAAATGGCTAAGGAAATGGGAGGTCAGAATTTGTCTCATTTTTGTGCCCCAGTTGTATGTAATCCATTCAATGTCACATCTTAGTGAAAGCAAAGAGTTTGTCACCCTTATTTCTTAAGAAAACGTAGTCCACATATGAGCTTTATAGGCTTGCAACAATATGGATAACGATAACTAATCATGTGGGAACAGGCTATAGCCTTAAGATCACAAATGATTGATGGATTTCTTATGAGCATAATACTCACTTTGGATTGTCATGAAGAAATAAGTCAACGATGGACTTTATTAGCTTGTAATGTGGCTTGAAACGATAGTTGAAGGATAAGTCAAGGACATTGCACCACAGATCGCATTTTTCCAAAAATGCCCCTATTTTGAACTCGAGGACTCTGAACTTTGTTCGATCACTCAATAGGGACTTCACCATCGAATCTTTTGTATTTCATTTTTCCTTTTTGCTTTTCCGTTTTCTTTTCTTTGATCTGGTGGGTTTTCCATGGTGAGTAGCGTCAACCCCGTACCCAAGCAATTCAGAAATACAGCTAAAATTTCCGGTATCAGAAATTTTCTTGACAGGGCCATTGCAAAAAACAGAAGTCAGGACTTTCGGCTTTTGTAATGGGGTCTGGTGGGGTGTTTAGAAAAGTTAAGGTTTGAAAGCGGATTTCAAAAGTGGTTTAAAGAATCTGAGATCGCATTATTGCGCCAACCCTATTTTAGGGCTAAATCAGAATTTGCCCCAATTTATGCTCAATTGAGGCTTTTCTCTTTCATTTTCTTTTTTTCGATTTTTCGGCTTTCTGTCATTTTTGAACTTTCACAAAATTTGCCCCAATTTATTTTTGAACTGAGGTTCTCTTTTCTTCTTTTGCTTTGATTTTGCGGCATTATCACTTCTCACTTCTTGAAACTTTTCCCTTTTCAACTCAAACTTGCCCCAGTGTGGGGTTTGCGATTCTCAGGGGTTGCCAAATGAAGTATTTTATTCTGAAGGCTCAAAAGGGATAACTAGGGATAGAATGTTTGATTGGAAAAAGAAGATGGCCTGACTTGTATTCCGTTTCTTACAATAACTCTGAAAGGAAACTTTCGTTAATGCGAAACTTCTGCCATGTATCCGAATTAACTGACTGAGGCAGACTCTCCATAAGTGGTTCGTCGGACAAAACCCTTCCTTTTTCCAAAATTGAAGCCCAGATAGATTCAAATTTCTCCAATTTGTGATTCCCTCTTTTCTTTTCTTTTAGCATTTTTTGCTTTTTTTTTTTTTTTTTTTGAAAAATTTTCCAATCTCCCTCCCTAATGTGGGGTGCGATCATAGATGCTTTGAAAAGAACCTCCAATTTCGGCTCAAATGAGGATGCAAGGGATAAATAGTGTTTAGATTGTAGAAACGATGGCCAAAGTATCATTCTTACACCTCATGACAACCAAAGTAACGAAATGGTCATTGAAAATCCATTCCCTTTTTGATATTTGAAAATTTTCCAATGAAGGGTAGTGATCATTAGGGCTTTTATTTGAAACGAAATTATTCTTTCAAAGGCTCAAATGGGAGAGCAAATGATAAAATGTGTATAGGTAGAGAAAGGAATGCTCAAAGTATCATTCCAAATTTTCAAAACTAACAAGAATAATGCACATTTTTGCTTTCACTTAGATGTGAATTGAATCTGGTTAAACCAATGGGCATTTGCAAGCAAAAAGTTGCTCCAATTTGCAATTTATCAATCAATGTGACTGATTTTATTTTGGGGTTAAGTAAAGGAGAAAAGATATCTTATGGGGCCTTTTGAGTGACCTCTTTTCAATTTTTGAGCACTTTTATTGTATAACTCGGATCACCAATCTAGTGTAAGGATTTTAGGAAGCATACACTTGTGAATTTTCAGGCTGGAGGTTGAAAAAATCTCAATTTGGTTTTATTTCTCAGAATTCATCATGAAATCTCCAATGAGTAAGAATAAAGGATGAAATGTACATAAATATACACAAAACAATAATTGTCCAAAAATTTTATTGCTGAAAAAGTTTGAAACAAAAATTCTCATTCAATTATGATACAAATGAGAAGAGAGAAACTTATAAAGAGCTCAAAATATACACTTTTGACTCCTTTTCTTTTGGAACAAAATGTATTAACAAATCAAATAAACAGAATTTTCCTTTGGAAAACAAATACAAAATCTCTCAGAGGTTTTAGCGTAGAGATTCCAAATAGATCATTTATGTTTTCATTGTAGGATCTGCTCAAGAATCAAATAATACTTGTAATCTTGACATTTTATTAGATCCAAGCTATCATTAGATATAGAAAAATATTTTCGCCTTATTGAAACATTTTTATGAATGCCGGGGAGGGGGAAAACAAAAGAAAAATACCCTGAGTTAGTAAAAAAGAATATAAAATCGGTATGCATGTCCTATGGGGGGACCCTTTTTATGCCAAGGGTAGACCTAGCATGAAAATGCAATCCGCTAGAATAGGCACTATACGATACCTGATGGATCCGATCAACTCATGGAGTGAAAAATAATTTGAAAAAATTTGGCCCATTGGAATGAGAAGAGACATTGGTCAAAATGAGGACCTCGTCCGAAGGGATTGATCACTTTTGATCGATACAAGAATTTGCAAAAAAAACGTACGGGTTTTGACCTTGACGAACTTCCTATCGAAGAGATTGGAATTCGTTGACAAATTTTCTCAGTGAAGCACGGGTCAAAACTCCAATTGATCAAATGGCTGGATGCCATGGATGTTTTTCTCAAAATCGACTAGGTTTTTCATTTTGAAATTCGACATTGAAATCCTAATTGATCAAATGGGTTGAATGAATTGACAATTTATTTAAAATCGACCGGATTACCCTAAAAAGGGAAACGGGTCAAATGAATTGAATGAAATTTAACTTATCCAAAATTAATCAGATCACCCTAAAAAGGGTAAATTGATCAAATAGATTGAACAAAACTTGATTTATTCAAAATCGGCTCGGTTGCCCTAAAAATGGGTAAATTGGCCAAAAGAATGAAATTGAATTAGTGATTTATTCAAAAATCGGCCGAATGACCCTAAAAAGGGAAACGGGTCAAATGAATTGAATGAAATTTAACTTATCCAAAATTAATCAGATCACCCTAAAAAGGGTAAATTGATCAAATAGATTGAACGAAACTTGATTTATTCAAAATCGGCTCGGTTGCCCTAAAAATGGGTAAATTGGCCAAATGAATGAAATTGAATTAGTGATTTATTCAAAAATCGGCCGAATGACCCTAAAAAGGGTAAATTCGTCAAATGAATTGACGATTTATTCAAAATCGACCGGATGACCCTAAAAAGGGTAAATTGGTCAAATGACCCTAAAAAGGGTAAATTGGTCAAATGAATTGACGATTTATTCAAAATCGACCAGGTGACCCTAAAAAGGGTAAATTGGTCAAATTACCCTAAAAATGGTAAATTGGTCAAATGAATTGACGATTTGTTGAATGAATCGGCAAAATGGATTGGTTGAATTGTCCGGTCATTGGTTATTTCAAAATTATTGAAGTGCATTAGTCTATGACCTTCTAAAAATCAAATTTTGGCCTTAATTTATTTATCGTCTCAAAAGGAGGAATCATTTGTGAATTTCTTCAAATTAATGTCCTTCACGCAAGGGATTTTTATCAATTTTTGATAAAATGGCCAAAAAGTGATTATTAGATGCTCATATTCCAAAGATCACTCTATGAAAATGATCGGATCCTACCTTACCTTGTGCACTACCCCTTTGGATGGTACAAAATGTAAACGTGCAAGTCTCACTGGATTAAGTATCCGAGACACAAGGTGGCTTATTCCTAAACACGGGATTCCCTATGTGGCATTCCCTTTCTAGGGTTTGTGCATGATGCCATTTATTAAAGCGATAAAACATGATATTATGACCTAAAAGGACCTTTTATACGCCAAGGTAGGCCTAGAATGCTATGCAATTATTAATCTATGAATGCAATATACCAAAATCTTTAAACGTGCAATAACCTATCTACAAGGGTAGGTTCTAAAAGAAAGTCATGCCAGACCTCTTGTTTGCTAATGTTTGTGAATGCAATGGGGACACAAAACCAAGAAAAGTTAGCTCAGTCAGATAAATACATATAACACATTGTAGCAACGAAATCAACACAAGGAAATAAAGCAATAAAAAGGAGAAAGGGGTTGGACCCCTCCCCTCGTGAATATTGTCCCTAGCTCAGGATAAGGCCGACTCTACCCTAGGCAAGCTATCATGGATGCATGAGATTAGGGTTCACTAATGCATCTAGACTCGATAAGTCATAGGTCCCCGAGCCTTCAGACTTGGAAATCAAGGGTCATCACTCCCAAGGTTCCTTGTCGGTGGCTCGAGCGATTCCCCAGACGTTGCTACGCACACGTCGTGTTACGGCTACCCGTCTGGGCGAATCTAAAAAAGAATCCTCAACCTTCGACTAAAAACTAATAGGTCATCAACCTAAAGTTTAAAGCGGAAGATTGAGTGACCGACTCGGATCATGCTACGCACACGTCGTGATACGATCACATGTCCAAGTGGTCGCCTAAAATCCTAATAGGGTGGAGTGGCGTGACAAGCCACTAAAAGAAAAATAAATGAAGGGTGAAAAAATTAAAGCGTATGCTCGTATGCTAGTGCTCGTTTGGAGGGGAGGGATCAAGAACCAACATGAGGCTCTAAGGTGACACACACCCCCCCAAATGCAATGCGACCGCGAGGTAAACAAGTAAACATACATCCAATTCAACCAATCATACATTCACGAGCGAGGGAGTAGTTGGACACGTGTGAAATGCAAAATCTTAAGAAAAGAAAAAATGCAATCCTAAACACCCAAATGTGATATATGAAAAGATTAAAAGAAGAAAAAGGTTGATTAAATCAAATTTGCTCGGACTCTCGAATGTCCCCAGTGGAGTCGCCAACTGTCGCGCCCCATTTTTGATAAATAAATAAAATGGTTTTAAAAAATGTATTTTTGTGATTGAAAAATGAATTTTGATTTAAAAGAAAAGTGGGTCTAAATGGGGGTTTGAGAATGCGACGATTTGACCCAAAATTATAGTTTAAAAAGGGTTTTTTGAAAAATACGGAGTCGCCATTTGATAATGAGTTAAGGTGTACCAAGTCACCTAAAAAATGTATTTTTAAAGAAAAATTGGAAAAAGTAGTGAGAAACCCTTTTTAAACGACTCCTAGTCTACGTAAACCAAAGAAAAAGGTTCGGGAGTCACATTTGACAAAGGGGAAGGCAAGGATAAAATCCAAGGCACCCCTTTGACCTAGACAAGGCTAGTTGCATGATTTAATCAAAGATTTTCTTGTTTTAACCAAAGAATTTATTACATTTGGATGCACTACATGAATGCAAACCCTAGACCTAGGGGTATTGGGGGAAATTTCTCTTCAAAGGTTGAGTGGTGCCAATCACATTAATTGTGAAGCCCAATAACGATCCTTTGAAGAAGTCACGAATAATGCGAGTGGGATGCAAATGAATAGAATGCATGTATGCAATGTGAGGATATGAGTTTGAAAAAGTAATAAAAGACAATAAATATGTAAATGAAAATGTGCACATGAGTGGGCAAGGTACGGTATGTGAAATGATAATATGAAGTGCATGTGTGCAAGTGATGATAAAAGTGTTCGTGTGCAAGTGAAGAAACATAAAGGTGCACGTGTGCAAAATGGGAGGAAAAATGAAAGTGTGGTGAGGGTATAAAATGGTAGAGTGGATTTGAAAATGCATGAGCCTAGGGAATTTATGCATATTGGGTACGGGGAGACCTAAATCGTGACTCAATTTGCCCTTTTATAGAGGGAATACAAGCGTGCTAAGACTTAGAAAAAGCCACACTCGTCTATATCCCATATTTAAGGGGACTCTCAAGCAAATGAACCCTATAACTAGCATGAAAATGCAAAAATCCTAAAATGGAGGGAAAATGGGTTCGAGGGGCATGCAAAATGATAAAACTAAAAAGAATGCATGACATGTAATGAACATGCAAACATGTACTAACGAGGGGAAATCCCTAAGGGTCTAGCGTTGGACTAGCCCATTCTATGAATTCCGACTAGCGTTGGACTAGTGGAAACGTACATTCATCCATCACATTCATTCAG